>NC_134355.1:85177858-85477858 GCF_048569485.1 Anomaloglossus baeobatrachus | reverse complement strand
TGTTTTATATCACCGCATATTTTAAACACCAAAATTTTCCTTATTAACAATTAGAATTTTTATTCTTTTTCATTCATAAATTGTATCATTCATGCATAGCAGCAATATTTGCTTGCCCTTACACATGATCCATATAAGGATTTCAGCACAAGAACCACCATTTACCTCTTCGAGGTTGAGTGCTAATCTAATTGGAAGTACACACCCATGTTCCTCATACCCGCCTACATCATACACATAGACAGATCAGTCTATAAATTAGATTTTCTTAATACCAGCAATGTAAACTACACCTGATGAAGGCTTTTGTCAGCTGAAACGCGTTGTCCGTAATTGTCCGTTTTTTATTGAACCCTTAATAAACTCTTGTTCTTGAAGTTGTTGCAAACTTGCACTGATAATCCATTTATCCTCCGGAAGCGCCGAAAGGGATTTTGTCTTTACTCCATTACCCACGTGGGAGCACCCGTTCAGGACTCTCATTGTTTTTCCCGAGGATTCGTGCTGCATACTGGAGGATTAATAAGAGAGTTGATCCACTACACGGATCATACTAGCGAAAACAGAAGAAATCTGCACGGTGAGTGTAAAATTCGTATGATTATACAATCTGTGTTTCCATACATCTACACTTAGATTTGGCGCCCCGTTGTTCTCTTCTTTTTTTCTTTCCTTTATTCTGTCACTATCTGACATGAAATCAGAATAAACTTTTCCCATTTTAGGGCAAATAGGAACCAAAATTATGTATATTTGTCAGGGCCGGGCGGTCGGGCAGACCCAGGAGGTGGATCCACTGGGCCGAACTCTAAGATGGTGGTAGGGAGTCCGGTAGCTGAAGCACTGATGGGCAGCAGAACAGTCCGTGCAAGTGAAGGTAGCGGAGGAGTCCCTGGGACCACGGAGTCACAGATGGCAGTCCGGGTGACGTAGCTCAGGTTCGGAAGCCAAGATGATCTCAGGCGGGGTCCGGAACCTTTGGAACGAGATGACGGGTCACCGCAGGGATCCGAGATGGTACGGACTGTCAGATGGCAGACGGACAGCGTGCGGGGCTCGGGATTCAGCAGGGCTGGATGGCGAGGCGGGATCAGCTCTAGAAGAGAGATACGTAAGTATGGCAGGAAAACACAAGGAGACCTGACTCCTAGCTCAGAAAACACGAAGATCAGGCCCCGCCCTCTTGGACAATACACCCCTATATACCCTGTACCTGTTCAGCCTCATTTCCTGTTAATGGACGCTGGCCCTTTAAGAAGGGTCAGTGACCGCGCGCGCGCCCTAATGCGCATGCGCGCAGCCCGGGTGCCAGAAGCCAGGGAAGGAGGCTGAGAAGAGGACGCAGGGGAGCCGGCCAGGGCCTGGGAGGCCGTCGGGCGCCGCGATCGGAGACCAGGGGGCCTGGGAAGGATGGGCACCGGAGCCAAGGACCCGGGGAGCGTGGCAGGTGAGCCGGGGAGCGGGGCTGAGGACCCGGGGAGCGGAGCGGAGGACCCGGGGAGGGGAGCCAAGGACCCGGGGAGCGTGACAGTACCCCCCCCCCACGCCCCCCTCCCCGCAACCGGGACATGAAGGCACGGATCAGAGGAGTGCCCACGTTCTCCCTGGGCTCCCAGGACCTATCCTCAGGACCATACCCCTCCCAGTCCACCAGGAAGAACTGTCGACCTCGTACGGTCTTCATGGCCACGATATCCCTTACCGCATAGATGTCGTCATCGGCAATAGGTGGAGGAGCCGGACTGGCAGCAGCGGAGAAGGGACCAAGGACAACCGGCTTGAGCAGGGAGACGTGGAATGAGTTGGGTATCCTCATCGTGGCCGGGAGCTGTAGCTTGTAGGAGACCTCATTGATCTTGGCGAGGACCTTAAACGGCCCGATGTAGCGAGGACCCAGCTTGTAGGAAGGTATCTTCAATCGGATGTACTGGGAAGCAAGCCAGACCAGGTCACCAGGAGAGAAACACGGAGGGTCCAGACGCCTCTTGTCAGCGTGTTTCTTCATCCGCTGGGAAGCGCGTCCAAGGGACGCCTTGACAGAGTCCCAAATGGTAGCGAAGTCACGGGCTACAGTATCAGCCGCAGGGACATCCGAAGATGGGGATACAGGCAATGGAACGGAGGGCTGAAGTCCGTAAACGACATGGAAGGGAGATTTGGAGGACGACTCACTGATGTGGTGGTTATGTGAGAATTCAGCCCAAGGCAGAAGCGTGGACCAGTCGTCGTGATGGGTGTTGACATAGTGACGTAAGAAGGATGTCAAGATTTGATTGACCCTCTCCACTTGGCCATTAGACTGAGGATGGTATGCGGAAGAAAAGTCCAGAGTTACTCCCAGGTGTTTGCAGAGCGCCCTCCAGAAGCGGGAGGTGAACTGAGTTCCTCTGTCGGACACGATGTGGGATGGAAAGCCATGCAAGCGGAAGATGTGATGGATATAGGCTTCCGCGAGTTCCTGAGCAGAGGGCAGTCCAGCCATGGGGATGAAGTGGGCCATTTTGGAGAACCGGTCCACCACGACCCATATGACTGTGTGTCCAGAGGATAATGGCAAGTCCGTAATAAAGTCCATCGCAATGTGTTGCCAGGGAACTGAGGGTATAGGCAGAGGCAGAAGACGGCCATAGGGCAGGTGTTTGGGCGTCTTGTTTCTGGCACAAGAGGAGCAGGCAGAGACAAAAGCAGCGACGTCCTTGCGAAGGGATGGCCACCAGTAATGGCGTACAATCGCACCCCATGTTCTCTTCTGGCCTGCATGACCGGCTGTTTTTGAGGCATGACCCCAGTGTAACACTTTTTGCCTGTCAGTCTCAGAGACATAGGTCTTTCCGGGCGGTATCTGGGCCAGGGTGAAAGGGGCCACCGAAATGATCTTGCTAGGAGAGATGATGGGTTGGGTAGTCTCTTCCTCCTGTTCCATGGGCATGAAAGACCTAGACAAGGCATCAGCGCGTACATTCTTGTCCGCGGGTCGGAAATGGAGCTGGAAGTCAAACCTGGCAAAGAATAGGGACCACCTGGCTTGCCGTGGGTTCAGTCGCTGAGCGGACCGCAGGTATTCCAGGTTCTTGTGGTCCGTGTAGATAATCACGGGGTACACTGCTCCTTCCAGGAGGTAGCGCCACTCCTCCAGAGCCAGTTTGACCGCCAATAGTTCTCGGTCACCGATGGTGTAATTGCGTTCAGGTGCTGAGAAGCTCTTGGAGAAGAAACCGCACGTCACCATCTTGCCGGAGGAGGACTTCTGCATGAGCACTGCTCCGGCTCCCGAGGAGGAGGCATCTACCTCCAAGGTGAACTGGCGGTTTAACTCCGGACGGTGGAGTACAGGCGCGGAGGCAAATGCTCGCTTCAGTGAGCAAAACGCGGCGTCGGCCGCAGGTGACCAGTCCTTTGGATTAGCCTCCTTTTTGGTCAAAGCGGAGAGAGGAGCAGTCAGGGCAGAGAAGTGAGGGATAAACTGGCGGTAGTAGTTGGCGAATCCCAGGAACCATTGGATTGCCTTCAGTCCAGAAGGGGGAGGCCAGTTGAGTATGGAGGAGACCTTCTTTGGATCCATCTGCAGTCCAGTGCCCGAGATGATGTAACCCAGGAAAGGGAGAGAAGACTGCTCAAAGACACACTTCTCATATTTGGCGTAGAGACGATTCTCTCTCAGTCTTTGTAGAACCAGCTGTACGTTCTCTCTGTGGGTCTGGAGGTCCGGAGAGTAGATAAGGATGTCATCCAGATAAACTACTACACAGATGTAGAGAAGGTCCCGGAATATGTCGTTCACCAACTCTTGGAAGACTGCTGGTGCGTTACACAAGCCGAAGGGCATCACGCAGTATTCATAGTGCCCATCGCGAGTATTAAACGCGGTCTTCCATTCGTCCCCGGAGCGGATACGAACTAGGTTGTATGCACCCCGCAGATCCAGCTTGGTGAACACACGGGCTCCTCTGAGCCGGTCGAACAATTCGGGGATGAGCGGCAGAGGGTACTTGTTTTTGACGGTGATCTGATTCAGACCCCGGTAGTCGATGCATGGGCGTAGGTCACCCTCTTTCTTCTTAACGAAGAAGAAGCCTGCTCCCGCAGGAGAGGAGGATCTCCGGATGAATCCCTTTGCCAGGCTCTCTGTGATGTAGGTAGACATGGCCCTGGTTTCGGCGGGAGACAACGGATATATCCGTCCTCGAGGTGGTGTTGTTCCTGGGAGCAGGTCGATGGCACAATCGTAGGGACGGTGTGGCGGAAGTACCTCAGACTCCTTCTTGTCAAAAACGTCTGCGAAGGACCAATAGGCCGAGGGCCGTTCCGGTAGGTTCTCTGGAACCGGAGGTCGTCGGATGGGTTGTATGGACTTCAGACACTTCTCATGACAAGCAGGGCCCCATCGGGTGATTTCGCCAGTACCCCAGCTGACTGATGGTTCGTGTGTCCGCAACCAGGGAAGTCCCAGCAGGATTTGATGGGACATGTGTGGTAGGACGTAGAGAGCGATGTTCTCGGTGTGCAGGGCACCGATACGCAGTTCGACCGGTCTGGTGACCCAGGAGATGGTATCAGAGAGGGGTCTCCCATCCACAGAGGCAATCACTAGGGGCTTCTCGAGTAGAGTAACAGGCAGCTGGTACTTGTCCACCGTGGCCTGCTGGATGAAATTGCCTGCTGCTCCAGAATCGAGGTATGCCTCAGCCGTGAAGCGCGTCTCTCCCGTAGACACTTGCACAGTCCACATAACCGGATCGGAGAGAGTCCCAGCACCTAGGGTGGCCTCTCCTACCAACCCTAGGCTTTGGAGTTTCCCGGCCTTTCTGGACAGGAGCGTAGCAGGTGTGTGCCCTCTCCGCAGTAAAAGCAGAGGCCCTTGGCGAGCCGCTCTGCTCGACGTTGGTCAGACTGTCGTACTCGGTCAACCTGCATGGGTTCGTGGACAGGAATCCCAGCTGTTGATGACTGTGGCACAGAGGATTTCTGTGGCGGGGAGGAGTGCCGTACCGCACGTCGCTCACGAACCAGCTCTTTGGAGCGCTCCTGAAAACGAATGTCCACTCGAGTGGCTAGGGCAATCAGGGCATCTAGGGTGGAGGGCACGTCACGACCCGCCAACTCATCTTTGATGCGACTCGAAAGTCCTTCCCAGAAGGCGGCTGTCAGGGCCTCATTATTCCACCCGAGTTCAGAAGCCAAAGTGCGGAAACGGATGGCGTATTGGCCCACCGTCAGTGTTCCTTGACGTAGGCGGAGAAGTGATGAAGCAGACGCAGAGGCGCGTCCCGGCTCGTCAAAAGTACTACGAAAGGCCTGCAGGAACTCTTGAAGATCCTTGGTCATGGGGTCCTCCTTCTCCCACAAGGGGTTCATCCACGCCAGTGCCTCGCCCTCCAGGTGAGACATTATAAAGGCGACCTTGGCTTGGTCGGAGGCGAACAGATGTGGCAGCTGCGTGAAATGAAGGGAACATTGGTTTATGAAGCCCCTGCAGGTCTTGGGATCTCCAGCATAACGAGGTGGTGACGCCAAACGGAGTCGGGCGGCATCCGACGCGGCTGCCACTGGTGCGGGAGCCGTGGATTGCCTAGTGGGGGACCTGGTTGCCGCAGGCGTCATTGATGCTTGTAACGTGTACAGGCGGGTGTCCACGGAGGTCATAAATTGCAGCATGCGGGTCTGGACTTCACGCTGGCGTTGGAGTTCCTCTTGCAGGGCCAATAGTGCTGCAGCGGGATCCATGGCCTGATCTTACTGTCAGGGCCGGGCGGTCGGGCAGACCCAGGAGGTGGATCCACTGGGCCGAACTCTAAGATGGTGGTAGGGAGTCCGGTAGCTGAAGCACTGATGGGCAGCAGAACAGTCCGTGCAAGTGAAGGTAGCGGAGGAGTCCCTGGGACCACGGAGTCACAGATGGCAGTCCGGGTGACGTAGCTCAGGTTCGGAAGCCAAGATGATGTCAGGCGGGGTCCGGAACCTTTGGAGCGAGATGACGGGTCACCGCAGGGATCCGAGATGGTACGGACTGTCAGATGGCAGACGGACAGCGTGCGGGGCTCGGGATTCAGCAGGGCTGGATGGCGAGGCGGGATCAGCTCTAGAAGAGAGATACGTAAGTATGGCAGGAAAACACAAGGAGACCTGACTCCTAGCTCAGAAAACACGAAGATCAGGCCCCGCCCTCTTGGACAATACACCCCTATATACCCTGTACCTGTTCAGCCTCATTTCCTGTTAATGGACGCTGGCCCTTTAAGAAGGGTCAGTGACCGCATGCGCGCAGCCCGGGTGCCAGAAGCCAGGGAAGGAGGCTGAGAAGAGGACGCAGGGGAGCCGGCCAGGGCCTGGGAGGCCGTCGGGCGCCGCGATCGGAGACCAGGGGGCCTGGGAAGGATGGGCACCGGAGCCAAGGACCCGGGGAGCGTGGCAGGTGAGCCGGGGAGCGGGGCTGAGGACCCGGGGAGCGGAGCGGAGGACCCGGGGAGGGGAGCCAAGGACCCGGGGAGCGTGACAATATTTATCAAATGCCAGAATAATGAGAGAGAGAATGATTTAAGGCATTTTTATTACTTTCTGTAAAGTCAAAAGTTTACATACATTTCATTAGTATTTGGTACCATTTCCCTTAAACTGTAAGATTTGGGTGAAATGTTTTGGACATCCTTCCACAAGCTTCTCACAATAGTTGGTAGGAATTTGGGCCCATTCCTCCTGACAGAACTGGTGTCACTGAGCCATGTTTGTAGGTCGCCTTGCTCGCACCGGCCTTTTCAGCTTTGCCCATAAATTTTCAATAGGATTGAGATCAGGGTTTTTTGATGGCCACTCCAAAACTTTGACTTTGTTGTCCTTCAGCCACTTTGAAACCAGTTTGGCACTATGTTCGGTTCATTGTCCATTTGAAAGACCCATTTCCGCCCAAGCTTTATGTTCCTGGCTGATGTTTTGAAATGTTGCTTCAGTATTGCCACATAAACTTCTTTCCTCATGATGCCATCTATTTTGTGAAGTGCACCAGTCCCTCCTGCAGAAAACAACCCCACAACATCATGCTGCCACCCACGTGTTGCACAGTTGGGATGGTGTTTGGAGGCTTCAAAGATTCTCCCTTTTTCCTAAAAATGTAACGATGATCATTATGACCAAACAGTTAAATTTTAGGTTTGTCAGACCACAGGACATGTCTCCAAAAATGAAGGACTTTGGTCCTGTGTCTATTTGCAAACATTAATCTGGCTTTTTGTATGTTTCTTTTGGAGTAATGGCTTCTTCCTGGCAGAGTGGCCTTTCAGTCCATGTTGATACAGTACTCGTTTCACTGTAGATAATGTTACCAGCTTCCGCCAGGATCTTCACAAGGTCTTTTGCTTTTGTTCTTGGGTTGATATGCACATGTCTAAGGGGTGCTTCACACACAGCGAGCTCGCTGCCGAGATCGCTGCTGAGTCACGCTTTTTGTGACGCAGCAGTGACCTCATTAGCGATCTCGCTGTGTGTGACACTGAGCAGCGATCTGGCCCCTGCTGCGAGATCGCTGCTCGTTACACACAGCCCTGGTTCGTTTTCTTCAAAGGCGCTCTCCCACTGTGACACACAGATCGCTGTGTGTGACAGCGAGAGAGCGACAAATGAAGCGAGCAGGGAGCAGGAGCCGGCGTCTGACAGCTGAGGTAAGCTTGTAACCAAGATAAACATCGGGTAACCAAGGTGGTTACCCGATATTTACCTTAGTTACCAGCCTCTGCAGCTCTCACGCTGCCTGTGCTGCCGGCTCCGGCTCTCTGCACATGTAGCTGCTGTACACATCGGGTTAATTAACCCGATGTGTACAGCAGCTAGGAGAGCAAGGAGCCAGCGCTAAGCAGTGTGCGCGGCTCCCTGCTCTCTGCACATGTAGCTGCATTACACATCGGGTTAATTAACCCGATGTGTACTGTAGCTAGGAGAGCAAGGAGCCAGCGCTCAGTGTGCGCGGCTCCCTGCTCCCTGCACACACAGCTAAGCGGTGTGCGCTGGTAACTAATGTAAACATCGGGTAACCATACCCGATGTTTACCTTAGTTACCAGTCTCCGCAGCTTCCAGACGGCGGCTCCGTGCAAGCGCAGCGTCGCTTGCACGTCGCTGCTGGCTGGGGGCTGTTCACTGGTCGCTGGTGGCATCTGCCTGTTTGACAGCTCACCAGCGACCATGTAGCGATGCAGCAGCGATCCTGACCAGGTCAGATCGCTGGTCGGATCGCTGCTGCATCGCTAAGTGTGAAGGTACCCTAACCAAAGCACGTTTATCTCAGGTACACAGAACCCGTCTACTTCCTGAGCGGTATGATGGCTGGACATTCCCATCTTATTTGTACTTGCTTATAATTGTTTGTACAGATGAACAAGGCTCCTTCAGGTATCTGGAAATTGCATGCAATGATTAACTAGACTTCTGCAAGTCCACAATTCTCTTCCTGAGAATTTGGCTGATTTCTTTTGACTTTTCCATGATGCTACACAAAGAAGCAGTGTGTTTCAGGTGTGCATTATAATAAATCCACAGGTGTGTCTCTAATTAACTCGGATGTTGCCAATAAACCTACCTGAGTCTTCCAAAGACATGACATCATCATATGGGTTGTCCCATATTGTTTAAAGCCATAGTACTCTTATTAGTGTATATGTAAACTTTTGACTTTGCAGAAAGTAATAAAAAATGCCTTAAAACGTTCTCTCATTATTCTGGCATTTGGCAAATATAATTAATTTTAGTTCCTAATTGACCTAAAATGGGAAAGGTTTATTTTGATTTCATGTCAGTGAGAAAAACCTGCAGATGTGTCTTTTTAGATAGTGTATGTAAACATCTGGTTTCAACTGTATATTCGATTTTGTAAGACTAGGTGTAAAAATTACTATATTGACGACCAGGGGAGGTGGGTTCGGGTCACTATAGATCATGGGGGAGAAACCTATTCTATACAAAACATCTATGGTCCTAATAGTTCAAATAAATCCTTCTTTGAAGATATAGAAAGGAAGATTATTCTTGACAATTCACCTCTGATAATCACCGGTGGTGACTTTAACACAGTACATAAAATAGATGAGGACAGAAGGAGCCAGAGCAGGGCCCCTCATAGAGAAGAAAATGCACTCCCTTCTCTTCTTAACCAGACTGGGTTGAGGGATGTCTGGCGCTGGCTACATCCTGACGCTAGAGAGTTTACTCATTTTTCCCATGTCCACCAATCCTGGTCAAGGATCGATTATCTTTTGACCTCTGAGAGTTTATTGAATAGACTGAAATCGGTTGAAATATATGATTTGGTCATATCAGACCATGCCCCAGTGGGTATGGAACTGACGGACAAGGTGGTCAGGGGGACAGACTTTATATGGAGGTTTCCAGCCTTCCTTAAGAAGGATGAGGGATTTAATGACAAATTGCGCTGCTGGTGGGAGGAGTTTATATTTGACAACAGAGAACACATAGATCAAACTGCTCTGTTTTGGAATACGGCAAAGACTGTGCTGAGAGGCAGAATTTTAATGTATGTCTCTTCCCTCAAGAAAAAGGTGAAGGAGGGGTATTCTGAATCAAGTGCAAAACTCAGACAAGCTTACACGGAGTTCTTGCAGAATCCCTCAGCTCAAAATAGAGAACATTGGAAACTGGTCAAACAAGAGTTTGAGATGTGGTTGGACAGAAGGGAGCAGATGTATCGAACTAGACAAGAAGTTGAATTGCTCAGATATGGTAACAAGGCGGGTAAATTATTGGCGAGATTAGCAAAGGGGCACTCTCAAGTATCTCCCATAGTGAGAATAAAAGATAGACAAGGAAAGCTAACTTCCGATCCCAAAAACATAAATGCCATACTACAAGACTTTTATAAAGACCTATATAAATCCTCACACACCAACATAACAGAGGGCAGATCCTTCCTCCAACATTTATCTCTCCCAAAACTTTCACAGGAGCAGTTGGATGTAATTAATACGGATATTAAGGAAGAGGAGGTAAGGCAAACTATTAGTCATCTTCAGAATGGGAAGGCACCCGGTCCTGATGGGTATAGTGGGGAGTTTTATAAGGCACTTAAAGAACAGATTTCCCCGACATTGACCACTTATTACAACACTATTTTGACAACAGGGGACATTCCAGTCAGATCCAAAGAGACGTACATCAAAGTAATACCGAAACAAGGAAAGGACCCCCTAGAGGCAGGCTCCTACAGACCTATTTCACTAATTGACCTAGACCAAAAAATTATGTCTAAAATAATGGCTGAGCGTTTGGCAGGGGTGCTTCCTCAGTTGGTGAAACCGGCTCAGGTGGGGTTTGTTAAAGGGAGGGCTGCAGTTAAGAACATAAGGAAGGTTTTGACAGTGTTGGATGTGGTGGGACGACAGCAACACTCAGGTGACAGACCAGCTCTCCTAACTCTAGATGCAGAGAAAGCATTTGATAATGTCAGTTGGGAATGGTTGGGGGCGACACTGGACACTTTCAATTTAAAAGGCAAATTTAGAACATACTTGGACGGAGTATACAACAGCCCTACAGCCAGAATACATACTCCTGGATTCCTCTCTGCTCCTTTTCACCTACACAAAGGGACCAGACAGGGCTGTCCAATGTCACCATTGCTATTTAACCTGGCCATGGAACCCTTTGCTAGATATGTGGAGGAGACTGATCTATTTGACGGAATTAAAGTAGGCAAGGATATAGTCAAAATTGCTCTTTTTGCAGATGATGTCATATTGTTCCTGTCACGACCACTAGCACAGTTAAGAGATATTTTTGATTTTATTCAGAAATTTGGGGAATACTCGGGCTACAAGATCAATATTAACAAAAGCGAACTTTTAGAACTAGGAGAAAAAACACCCCTGGAGCACTGGAGGAAGCTGGGTTTGGAGCTCCGTGTCTCAAAGTCACATATATCGTATTTGGGTATAAAGATAGGGAGGCGACCAGATCAATTATACTCACTAAACTATACCCCCCTGATAGGTAAAATATTGGAGGAATTGCAAAGGTGGCATCACTTACCAATATCCCTTCTGGGTAGATGTCATTTGATCAAAATGATTAGCTTTGCCAGACTCCTATACCCCTTGCAAACCCTATCCCTGATTTTAAAACACTCAGACATAAACAAATTGAAGAAGGCCTTTACACACTTTATTTGGACAGGTAAAAGACCCAGAATCGCTGTAGAAAAATTGATGCTATCAAGAAATGAAGAAGGGGTTAATTTCCCAAACATACGGGCTTACAATATCGCCTCTTTGTTCAGGCATGTGGTGGATTGGATGCACGACACGAGTTGTTACTCAAACACACATATAGAACGACAGTTAGCCGCCCCCTGGGACCTAACCGCTCTTATCCACACTAAACAAGCCAAACTGCCACAGTCGGTAAAATCCTCCTTTCTACTAAGGGACACTATAATGTGCTGGAAAATAGTAAGGAAAGCTTTCCAACTCCCCTTCTTGATCTCTAAACATATGCCAATATTTGGCCACCCCGAATTCCCCCAGGGAGCAGAGGTCAGGGCGGTAATTGGACAGACAAGTGACCATTTACGGAAGGCGGGGAGTATTATGAGTTTAGAGGATAAAAAATGGATGTCTCCACAAGAAATCATGCTCAAATTTCAGATACATAGTAAGCATTTCATGCAGGTCCTGCAGCTCCGGTCTTTCTGTCAATCCAGACTCAGACAGTTAGAAAAGGAAGCTACCTCTCATGCCCTAGATGAAATTATTGGCCAATGCAGCCAGATGGTGAGCATTTCCTCACTGTATGGTAACATAAGACACAAATTTTTGAAAGCAAGACACAGTAAACTGTTCAGGACATGGGAGAGGTGGACTGGAGATCTGGATATAGCTGAGACAATACTGCAAGGGTGGGAACGGGTGAGAAAATCCATCTTCTTGTGTGAGAGATGGAGGGAGACTTATTTTAAACTCATGCACACAGCGCTGTATGGATTTAACATCCCGCCTTCCCATAGCTGCCCTGACAGAATTACAGCATGTCCTAAATGCAAGGTGCCCTTTACAAACCTTTGGCACGGGGTGTGGGAATGCACAGAAGTAGTAACTTACTGGAAGCTAATAAGAGACCAGATCCAGGCATGTTGGGGAACAAAACTTCCACAATCGCCACAGGCTTTGCTTTTCCATCAGCTTCGTCCCCCTGAATCTGAATCTCAACTTGGGATAGACAAAGTGAAGATTCCTAGAAATATTCACACATTTTTTATTGTGGCTTTACGAAATCTTTTTAGCGAGTGGCTTAAACCAAATATTCCATCAATGGGATCAATAATATCTCAAATGAAACAATTATTAGGGCTGGAATTGCTAGAAGCTGAAAGGAGCAAAGAAAAATCAGCAGGGAAAGTTTTTCCGTTGTGGAAACAGTTTATAGGGTTCCACTATAGTCCTCAGGAAATCCTGAAAATAGTCAGTCCTTTTCGCCATACGGAATGGTACTGTCTGGAAGACCTGGGGGGGACATTGGGGGCTTTAGGGACATCAGCAATTACTTAATGTGCATTATATGGAATCGGTGGCTGATACCATCACAGAGGCATAATTGTGGAGTGGTTCACATTCTCACTCATTGTTCATTGTCTCTTTGTGTACATGTCTTCTTTTCCTTTTTTTTCATATAGCTTAAATTAAAAAGGTTGTAACTACCACTATAGTAATCTGCAAGGTACACTGCTCGAATGTTGAGCATATCAATGTCATGTACACTGTCTAATTCTTTGAACAAGTTATTGCTTCCCTTTCTGTTATGTTTAAAAGTTTAATAAAAAAAAAAAAAAAGATGTTTAAAAAAAAAAAAATTACTATAAAATGTAACATTTTATACAAGGAACATACCATGTTCTGTTTCACCCCAAGCTATCCTGTTCAAGTCACTATGATAAATATATTGTTAAATTAGATTAACTTTTCTAAGACCAGTATTTTACTAATTTTACCACTAGAGGGCGATATTTCTCTAAGCGTCATTTAGTAAAATACCGTCATCTCATGCTGTGAGAAATTGAATTTGGACTGAATGGTGCTGTTTTGTTCCTTTTTAACAATCATACAAAACACTCGTTGTGACCATATAATATATTAGTCAATTAATCTGTGATAAATTAATTAAATGCACATGTAGCGGATATTAGCAATTGTGACTCCTTGTTCTATTACAAGGCTAACATATCGTAATCAGCAAATTAAGAATAGTAGAAACATTGAAAATGTGTTTATTTATGCTCAACTGTGCAGGATATAATTATACAGATTGCTATTGATTGCTTTTACAAGGACTTCCTATTACTTGGACACAGGTTAGTTTACAGCTTTTAGTGAGTCTTTTTTGATACTTGTGACCGCTGTTGTAATGTAAGCATGTATACTGTCCCCGTTGACGTCACCTTTTACAAGTAAATCCAGTCCTGTGATCAGTTATTCCTTGGGGGTCCACCTTCTGATCCAAGGCCACACATTTTTCAGCAGTTGAATTACATGGTACCTACAAGAGGGTCCATGCCAAATGCAGCCGCCTGCACTAGAATGGCGCAAAAACATGAGCAGACTCAATTCTGGCACAAACCACCTTTACTCTAGATTAGAGTTGAGCGAGGTTCGCGGTTCGAGGTTCTCCAGTTCTAGGCTCGAGTGATTTTGGGGGCTGTTCGAGATCGAACTAGAACTCGAGCTTTTTGCAAAAGCTCGATAGTTCTAGATACGTTCGAGAACGGTTCTAGCAGCAAAAAGCAGGGCTTTTTACAGCTACAGTGTGCAGGAGCCATCGCTGGCAGCCTGCCAGAAGCTGGTAACCAAGATAAACATCGGGTATCCAACCAAAGCGCTTTGGTTAGTAACCCGATGTTTATCCTAGTTACGTGCAGGAAGCCCACACTTCCCCGCTCAGCTCTCTCCGCCCCCTCCTGCCCGCGGCATGTACACATACATACACACACACACACACACACACACACACACACATGGTCCCGCTCGGCTTACCTGCGGTGATGAAGTCCCGCCATCCCGACCTCAGCGCTGTCACTGTCCTCCATGGCCGCCGCTTGTCACATCACCTTCTCTCGCTTCCGACCCGAGACTGACTAGCGGTGACGTCACGGGCCTCTCGCGATACTTGGTGTGAAGGCGCCGGTCATTGAACTCAGTGACAGGTGCTGTCGGCAGTGCTGGAGATCAGCGCAGGTAATGTACCTCGCTGACAGCAGCACTTGTCATCCCCTGCAGTGACCTGGGCTGACCCATTGATGTTAGCTCAGGTCACTGCACTGCTCTCCCAGCCAATGGGGAACATCCTGCTCTTCACTGACTGGGACAGTGTGGATCGTCATGGCAACCCCTTGGATTACACCAGACCTGGATTTGTTT
Organism: Anomaloglossus baeobatrachus; assembly: GCF_048569485.1. Taxonomy (NCBI): domain Eukaryota; kingdom Metazoa; phylum Chordata; class Amphibia; order Anura; family Aromobatidae; genus Anomaloglossus; species Anomaloglossus baeobatrachus. Next base: position 85,463,454 of record NC_134355.1, on the reverse strand, counting down.
TTCTTTCTAATAAATTGGTTAAAGAGGGAATGTTTTGGGGAGTGTTTTTTCAAATAAAAATGTGTTTGTCATCTATTTTTTTTTATTACTGACTGGGTTGGTGATGTCGGGTATCTGATAGACGCCTGACCTCACCAACCCCAGGGCTTGATGCCAGGTGACATTACACATCTGGTATTAACCCCATATATTACCCCGTTTGCCACCGCACCAGGGCGCGGGATGAGCTGGGGCGAAGCACCAGGATTGGCGCATCTAATGGATGCGCCACTTCTGGGGCGGCTGCGGCCTGCTATTTTTAGGCTGGGGAGAGTCCAATAACCATGGACCTCCTTAGTCTGAGAATTTCAGACCCCAGCTGTCTGCTTTACCTTGGCTGGTGATCCAATTTTGGGGGGACCCCTACGTGGTTTTTTTTTTAATTATTTATTTAATTTAAAATAACAGCGTGGGGTGCCCTCAGTTTTGGATTACCAGCCAAGGTGAGGTTGCCAGCTGTGGTCTGCAGGCTGCAGCCGTCTGCTTTACCCTAGCTGGCTACAAAAATAGGGGGAACCCTACGTCATTTTTTTTTTCTTCATTTTTTTGGCTAAATACAAAGCTAAGCACCCCTTAGTGCCACATGAAAGGCACCAAAGGGTGCAAAATTACAAAATGCAGGAGAGTGGGACATTATGTGTCTTTCTGCCATTATAATGACAGAAAAGACTGATATGAAGTGCACAAGCACAAGAAAATCACCAGAGCTCTCTACGCTGTGAAAAGCAGTTGAAAATGGCACTGGAGTGAACATGTGACCTCCTCATGTAGGATGAAGCTATGGATCCTGGGTAAACTTATGCATTTACCCTCATTCAGTTTTTTTGCAGTACACAAAAAAAACGGAAGGCACACGGATGACAAACAGATGACATACGGACTGTCTACGGAACGAAAACGGATGCCACACGGATGCACCCGTGAAAAAAAACGGACTGTTTTTTGCAGACCACAAAAATGGATCGGTCGTGTTAATGTAGCCTTATTCTGATCTGCCGTTTATAAACAGCAGGCAGAAATAAGTGAATAACGCCCCCCAGCGTCAGAAAATCTCCGGGGTTTCAGGGCTAGCTGAGACCCTGGAGATCATGATTCAGGACAGTTTTTCCGGTCCCCGCTCACGTGATCACAGGTATACACCGTACACCGATGATCACGTTACAGTAAATGACAGCGCCGGTAAAAAATTATTTATCTCCCATCTGGCATGAACAAACACTTCTCCACTTTTTCTCCACTTTTTCTCCACTTTTTCTCCACCTTTTCTCCATTTTTTCTCCACTTTTTCTCCACTTTTTCTACATTTTTTCTCCACTTTTTCTCCACTTTTTCTCCATTTTTTCTCCACTTTTTCTCCATTTTTTCTCCACTTTTTCTCCACTTTTTCTCCACTTTTTCTCCATTTTTTCTCCACTTTTTTTCCACTTTTTCTCCACTTTTTCTCCATTTTCTCTCCACTTTTTCTCCATTTTTTCTCCACTTTTTCTCCATTTTTTTCTCCACTTTTTCTCCACTTTTTCTCCACTTTTTCTACATTTTTTCTCCACTTTTTCTTCACTTTTTCTCCACTTTTTCTCCACTTTTTCTCCACTTTTTCTCCACTTTTTCTCCATTTTTTCTCCACTTTTTCTCCACTTTTTCTCTACTTTTTCTCTACTTTTTCACCACTTTTTCTCCACTTTTTCTCCATTTTTTCTCCACTTTTTCTCCACTTTTTCTCCACTTTTTCTCCATTTTTTCTCCTTTTTCTCCACTTTTTCTCCACTTTTTCTCCATTTTTTCTCCATTTTCTCCACTTTTTTTTCCACTTTTTCTCCACTTTTTCTCCACTTTTTCTCCACTTTTTCTCCATTTTTTCTCCACTTTTTCTCCACTTTTTCTCCACTTTTTCTCCATTTTTTCTCCATTTTTTCTCCATTTTTTCTCCACTTTTTCTCCACTTTTTCTCCACTTTTTCTCCATTTTTTCTCCATTTTTTCTCCACTTTTTCTCCACTTTTTCTCCATTTTTTCTCCACTTTTTCTCCACTTTTTCTCCACTTTTTCTCCACTTTTTCTCCACTTTTCTTCACTTTTTCTACATTTTTTCTCCACTTTTTCTCCACTTTTTCTCCACTTTTTCTCCACTTTTTCTCCACTTTTTCTCCACTTTTTCTCCACTTTTCTTCACTTTTTCTACATTTTTTCTCCACTTTTTCTCCATTTTTTCTCCACTTTTTCTCCACTTTTTCTCCACTTTTTCTCCACTTTTTCTCAATTTTTTCTCCATTTTTTCTCCACTTTTTCTTCACTTTTTCTCCACTTTTTCTCCACTTTTTCTCCACTTTTTCTCAATTTTTTCTCCATTTTTTCTCCACTTTTTCTCCACTTTTTCTCCACTTTTTCTCCACTTTTTCCTCCACTTTTTCCTCCACTTTTTCTCCATTTTTTCTCCATTTTTTTCTCCACTCTTTCTCCACTTTTTCTCCATTTTTTCTCCACTTTTTCTCCACTTTTTCTCCACTTTTTCTCCACTTTTTCTCCACTTTTTCTCCAATTTTTCTCCACTTTTTCTCCACTTTTTCTCCACTTTTTCTCCATTTTTTCTCCATTTTTTCTCCACTTTTTCTCCATTTTTTTCTCCACTTTTTCTCCATTTTTTCTCCATTTTTTCTCCACTTTTTCTCCACTTTTTCTACATTTTTTCTCCACTTTTTCTACATTTTTTCGCCACTTTTTCTCCACTTTTTCTCCATTTTTTCTCCACTTTTTCTCCACTTTTTCTCCACTTTTTCTACATTTTTTCTCCACTTTTTCTACATTTTTCTCCACTTTTTCTCCACTTTTTCTCCATTTTTTCTCCACTTTTTCTCCACTTTTTCTCCACTTTTTCTCCACTTTTTCTCCACTTTTTCTCCACTTTTTCTCCCCTTTTCTCCATTTTCTCCACTTTTTTTCCACTTTTTCTCCACTTTTTCTCCATTTTTTTCTCCACTTTTTCTCCATTTTTTCTCCACTTTTTCTCCACTTTTTCTCCACTTTTTCTCCATTTTTTCTCCACTTTTTCTCCTCTTTTTCTCCTCTTTTTCTCCACTTTTTCTCCATTTTTTCTCCACTTTTTCTCCACTTTTTCTTCACTTTTTCTACATTTTTTCTCCACTTTTTCTACATTTTTTCTCCACTTTTTCTCCACTTTTTCTCCACTTTTTCTCTATTTTTTCTCCACTTTTTCTCCACTTTTTCTCCACTTTTTCTACATTTTTTCTCCACTTTTTCTCCACATTTTCTCCACTTTTTCTCCATTTTTTCTCCACTTTTTCTACATTTTTTCTCCACTTTTTCTCCACTTTTTCTCCATTTTTTCTTCACTTTTTCTCCACTTTTTCTCCACTTTTTCACACTTTTTCTCAATTTTATTCTCCATTTTTTTTCTCCACTTTTTCTCCACTTTTTCTCCACTTTTTCTCCATTTTTTTCTCCATTTTTTCTCCACTTTTTCTCCATTTTTTCTCCACTTTTTCTCCACTTTTTCTCCATTTTTTCTGCACTTTTTCTCCACTTTTTCTCCATTTTTTCTCCACTTTTTCTCCACTTTTTCTCCACTTTTTCTCCATTTTTTCTCCACTTTTTCTCCACTTTTCTTCACTTTTTCTACATTTTTTCTCCACTTTTTCTCCATTTTTTCTCCACTTTTTCTCCACTTTTTCTCCACTTTATCTCCACTTTTTCTCCACTTTTAATCCACTTTTTCTCCATTTTTTTCTCCACTTTTTCTCCACTTTTTCTCCACTTTTTCTCCACTTTTTCTCCATTTTTTCTCCACTTTTTCTCCATTTTTTTCTCCACTTTTTCTCCACTTTTTCTACATTTTTTCTCCACTTTTTCTCCACTTTTTCTCCACTTTTTCCTCCACTTTTTCTCCATTTTTTCTCCATTTTTTTCTCCACTCTTTCTCCACTTTTTCTCCATTTTTTCTCCATTTTTTCTCCATTTTTTCTCCACTTTTTCTCCATTTTTTCTCCACTTTTTCTCCATTTTTTTCTCCACTTTTTCTCCACTTTTTCTACATTTTTTCTCCACTTTTTCTTCACTTTTTCTCCACTTTTTCTCCACTTTTTCTCCATTTTTTCTCCACTTTTTCTACATTTTTTCTCCACTTTTTCTCCACTTTTTCTCCACTTTTTCTCCACTTTTTCTCCATTTTTTCTCCACTTTTTCTCCACTTTTTCTCCATTTTTTCTCCATTTTTTCTCCACTTTTTCTCCATTTTTTTCTCCAGTTTTTCTCCATTTTTTCTCCATTTTTTCTCCACTTTTTCTCCACTTTTTCTCCACTTTTTCTCCACTTTTTCTCCACTTTTTCTACATTTTTTCTCCACTTTTTCTACATTTTTTCTCCATTTTTTTCTCCATTTTTTTCTCCATTTTTTTCTCCATTTTTTTCTCCATTTTTTCTCCACTTTTTCTCCATTTTTTCGCCACTTTTTCTCCACTTTTTCTCCATTTTTTCTCCACTTTTTGTCCACTTTTTCTACATTTTGTTCTCCACTTTTTCTCCACTTTTTCTCCACTTTTTCTACATTTTTTCTCCACTTTTTCTACATTTTTTTCTCCACTTTTTCTCCACTTTTTCTCCACTTTTTCTCCATTTTTTCTCCACTTTTTCTCCACTTTTTCTCCACTTTTTCTCCACTTTTTCTCCATTTTTTTCTCCACTTTTTCTCCACTTTTTCTCCCCTTTTCTCCATTTTTTCTCCATTTTCTCCACTTTTTTTCCACTTTTTCTCCACTTTTTCTCCATTTTTTTCTCCACTTTTTCTCCATTTTTTCTCCACTTTTTCTCCACTTTTTCTCCATTTTTTCTCCATTTTTTCTCCACTTTTTCTCCATTTTTTCTCCACTTTTTCTCCACTTTTTCTTCACTTTTTCTACATTTTTTCTCAACTTTTTCTACATTTTTTCACCACTTTTTCTCCACTTTTTCTCCATTTTTTCTCCACTTTTTCTCCACTTTTTCTCCACTTTTTCTACATTTTTTCTCCACTTTTTCTCCACTTTTTCTCCACTTTTTCTCCATTTTTTCTCCATTTTTTTCTCCACTTTTTCTCCACTTTTTCTCCACTTTTTCTCCATTTTTTCTCCATTTTTTCTCCACTTTTTCTCCATTTTTTCTCCAGTTTTTCTCCACTTTTTCTCCACTTTTTCTCCACTTTTTCTCCACTTTTTCTACATTTTTTCTCCACTTTTTCTCCACTTTTTCTCCACTTTTTCTACATTTTTTCTCCACTTTTTCTCCACTTTTTCTCCACTTTTTCTCCATTTTTTCTCCACTTTTTCTCCACTTTTTATACATTTTTTCTCTACTTTTTCTCCACTTTTTCTCCACTTTTCTCCATTTTTTCTTTACTTTTTCTCCACTTTTTCTCCATTTTTTTCTCCACTTTTTCTCCACTTTTTCTTCGTTCTTTTTCTATGGTCGGTCTACCCATTAGCTCTGCCATGCATAGTGTAGCTCTACACCTACTGCACATGTTACTTTATGATTGACATCTCTTTCGTACCAGAGCTGTCTAACCCTACTCTGACCCCATATTTGTCATTACTATATTGTCCTTGTACTGTATTATGACATTTGTATCATGTGTTACATTTCTTGCTGTGTTGCAATTTTTTTGCTGCATCCCAATTGTACCTCTACATTGTTCGAGTTTATGTTATTGTTCTCTCACTCTTATGTGATACTGATTATTGTCATTTTTCATGATTACATGCAGATAAGTCCAATCTGACGAAGGCTCAGGCCGAAACGTCATTTGTAACTTGTTTTGGACAAAAACATATATGCTTATGAAAAAATTTTTTTTCTTAATACGGACCAATAAAGAGTGATTTTGCATTACTATCCGTTGTGACTTACTGACTTAGTCTGGGAGATTTAGAGTGCCGAGGTTACTCACTAATTTTATCTATTATTACCTCTGAGCACCTATATACCAGTGAGCAGAGCTTCCTCTACAGTAGTTCTCCTGATTAGGCATGCCCTTACCTCATGAGCAGGGCATTGCAGCTTTGGTAGCAACCATTACGACATGGACTCTGCTGCTGTGGACCCGGGGAGAGTGAGTGCAGATTCATTGCACCCACACTCCTCACATGAAGGGTCCGCACTCCTAGAAAATGGGGGATATGTTCCCTGAGTGTCTCTTCCCCATATTCTAGACGGTCCAGAGTCGTCGTGGGACCCCTTTATTTTTTTTTCTTACAATAAATTGGTGAAAGAGGAAATGTTTTGGGGACTGTTTTTTCAAATAAATTTCTTTTGTCGATTTTTTGTTTTTGTTAGTACTGACAGTTTATGATGTTGGGTATCTAATAGACGCCATGACATCACAAACTGCTGGGCTTGATCTCAGGTGACTTTACAGCTAGTATCAACCCGATTTATTACCCTGTTTGCCACTGCACCAGGGCACGGGATGAGCTGGGGTGAAGCGCCAGGATTGGCGCATCTAGTGGATGCGCCACGTCTGGGGTGCCTGCGGCCTGCTATTTTTAGGCTGTGAAGGCCCAATAACTATGGACCTTCCCACCCTGAGAATACCAGACCACAGCTGTCTGCTTTACCTTGGCTGGTGATCCAATTTGGAGGGGACCCTACTTTTTTTGTGTAATTATTAATATTTATAAAATAATTATAAAAAAAGAGCCTGGGGGGACCTCCACATTGGATCCCCAACCACGGTAAAGCTGCCAGCTGTGGTTTTCAGGCTACAGACGTCTGCTTTACCCTAGCTGGCTATCAAAAATGGGGGGACCCAACGTCATTTTTTTTTGTAACTATTTTTTAAATAGAAAAAATTAATGGGCTTCCCTGTATTTTGATTGCCAACCAAGGTAACGACAGGCAGATGGGGGTGGCAACCCATAGCTGTCTGCTTTATCTGCGCTAAGAATCAAAAATACCGCGGAGCGCTATGTCATTTTTTTTAAAGATTTATTTTTACAGCACTGTGATGTCCAGCAATCAAAATACAGGGAAGCCCATTTTGTTTTTAGTTATTTAAATAAATAATTAAAAAAAATATATATGGGCTCCCGCTGCATTTTTTGTATTGCTAGCTAAGGGTAATCCAAGCAGCTACTGGCTGCTAACCCCCACTGCTTGGTGTTACCTTCACTGGCAATGGAAAATCCAGGGAAGCATTTTTTAATTTTTTGGCCAAAAAACTACAAAAAAAGGACGTGAGCTTCGCCATATTTTTGTATGCTAGCCAGGTATAGCGGGCAGGTGCTGGAAGAGTTGGATACAGCGCCAGAAGATGGCGCTTCTATGAAAGTGCCATTTTCTGAGGCGGCTGCAGACTGCAATTCGCAGCAGTGGGGCCCAGAAAGCTCAGGCCAACCTGTGCTGCATATTCCAATCCCCAGCTGCCTAGATGTACCTGGCTGGACATAAAAATGGAGCGAAGCCTACGTCATTTGTTTTCTAATTAATTCATGAAATTCATGAAATAATAAAAAAAGGGCTTCCCTTTATTTTTGGTTCCCAGCCGGGTACAAATAGACAACTGGGGGTTGGGGGCAGCCATACCTGCCTGCTGTACCTGGCTAGCATACAAAAATATGGCGAAGCCCACATAATTTTTTCAGCAAAAAACTTCTGCATACAGTCCTGGATGGAGTATGCGGAGTATGCTGAGCCTTGTAGTTCTGCAGCTGCTGTGTGTCTGTATGGAGAAGAGCAGACAGCAGCTGCAGAACTACAAGGCTCAGCATACTCCATCCAGGACTGTATGCAGAAGTTTTTTGCCCACCAAAAAAATGACGTGGGCTTCGCCATATTTTTGTATGCTAGCCAGGTACAGCATGCAGCTACGGGCTTCCTCCAACCCCCAGTTGCCTATTTGTACCCGGCTGGGAACCAAAAGTAAAGGGAAGCCCTTTTTTTTTTAAATTATTTCACTTATTTCATGAAATAATTAAAAAACAAATGACGTGGGCTTCGCCCCATTTTTGTGTCCAGCCGGGTACAACAAGGCAGCTGGGGATTGGAATCCGCAGCACAGGTTAGCCCGAGGTTTCTGGGCGTCTCTGCTGCGAATTTCAGTCCGCAGCCGTCCCAGAAAATGGCGCTCTCATAGAAGCACCATCATCTGGCGCTGTATCCAACTCTTCCAACAGCCCTGGAGCCGGGTGGCTTGTTGGGTAATCATGAGTTAATACTGGCTTTGTTTTACTAGCCAGTATTAAGCCAGAGATTCTTAATGTCAGGCACGTTTGACCCGGCCATTAAGAATCTCCAATAAAGGGTTAAAAAAAAGACACCACACAGAGAAAAAATACTTTAATAGAAAGAAATACACAGACACATTAGAGACTCCATCTTTATTACCCCCTGTCAGCCCAATAAATCCCCAATAAACCAGCGCTGATAAGAGGTTTTTAATAGAGGCTTAAATTATAAGCAGCAATTTCAGCGTTCCAAGTGCCTTTAAATGAATTTGAAGAAACTGCACTTCAGGATTGTAGTGAGGATTGTAGTGAGGATGAGGTGCCCCAGCCCATTACTTGATGGGCTGGGGCACCTCATCCTCACTACAATCCTCACTAGTGTAGTAGTAGTGACGATTGTAGTGAGGATGAGGTGCACCAGCCCATCATGGGCTGGGGCACCTCATCCTCACTACAATCCTCACTACAATCGGGAAGCAGCGTGCAGCCTTCACTCCGTGAGTGATCAGTGCTGCTAGCGGTAACAGCGGTAATGCTGACATACGCGTTACCATAGCAACGGTGCTCCCGGAGCCGCGGTTAGCGGTGACGTCACCGCTAACTGCGTTGCTATGGCAACGGTGATCTCCGTTAATGACCGGCTGTGTCAGCCGGTCCCTAACGGAACGGGGAGTCGACCGTGTGCTAGAGCATATCGCCGGTACACGGCGATACACAAATGTGCACCGTGTACCGGAGAGATGCACTCGCCGGTCCTACATGACGTGTCATAGTCATGTGACCAGTCTGTAGCCAATGAGATAATAGCCACGTGACTGGTCACATGGCTATTTTGACGTCACGATAGGTCCTGCTTCTCTGCTGGCAGTGCCGGTCACCGGGAGGATTCAGCGATCATCGGATGGAATAGCGGCAGGAGACAGAGTGCAGGAGGGATCGCGGGGACCGGTAAGTGTTATGGCAATGTTTATTAACTGTTTGTGTACATTTATCATGCATTTTTATGTGTTTGTGATTGCCTCCCATTATAGCCTATTGGTTCGAGTTCGGTTCGTCGAACGTTCGACGAACCGAACTCGAACGGGACCCCCGTTCGGCGAACCGACCTCGAGCCGAACCGTGACCGGTTCGCTCATCTCTACTCTGGATTTAACACAAAACTTAATGGTTACAGTTTATGACATTAGGTTAGTGATTACAGGCTTTTTTGGTAGAGTTTAGTGCACACAGCTTGATGGTTACAGTCCACAGCACACAGCATAGTGGTTACAGTCTACAGCACACAAGTTGGTGGTTATAGTCTACAGCAAACAGCTTGATGGTTATGACACGCCCCCGAGGTCTGGGGGGGTCACTCGTCACTGGGCCGGTGTAGGGGGTGGGATGTCACAGTGTTCAGGTCCGGTTCTGTGACCTCGGTGGTGTCAATAAAGATAGAGGGGTTATTTACAGGGGAGTAGAGTTTGTATTCGTGACGCAACCTGTGGTTGTAGGAACCACCGCTGCAAGAGTTTTCCTCTGAGGGCAAATGGTAGTGCAGCTAGGTTGGTACAGCTCTCGACAGGCAGAGGTCAGGCCCACAGGGAAGTTGGGAGTAGTAGTCCACTCAATTAAAGGAGCGCAGGGAGCGTGAAGGATTGGACGACACAGAGGTTGCAATCAAAGTTCTTTACTCACTGAGATGTCACCGTCTTTGGACTGCCGGACTCTGCTGTCATGGGCTCCAGCCAATCCCGGATAGTTCGGAGGTCAGAACCAGTGTTTCTTTATGTGAGTCCTTGATGCTTGCGCTGTGTTGTATGAGTCCCTGCAACTTGAAGCTGCGCTGGGACCCGAGTACTTGGTTGGGCTCCGTTCCTGTCCTGTATGGCAGGCAGCGCGAGTCCATTACTGGTGCCGCTCTGTCGTCACGACTCCTGACTCTATAAGCTGCTGTGCCCCAGGCGCATTTTGTGGGCCAGAAGACTTGAAATCCTCTGCCCAGCGGATTCTGCTGGCAGGACGTGCAGTGCCCACCAACCTAGGGCTCTGCACCCTGTTCTGTGCGCTCGGTCCTGAGGGAGCTATGGCACAGCTCTCCCCTCAGCGATTGTAAACAAAGGGGTGATTGAATGGTGAATGGTATGGTGACTGCAAGTTTGTGATCACTTGGCAGATTGCGGCCGGTGGTCTTTGCCCTATAAGGGTGCCCCTGATGAACCCCGATGGGACTCTCGATCGGGGAGAAACGCGTCGGGCTTTGGTGTAGGACGTCAATCAGGACGATGGGTTACTGGACCCCTGTTTAGACTTCTAAAGGAAGCTAAGTATCACTATGATAATGATGAGAACTTATAATAACTAATGTGGTTACTTGGACCATGCTTTTTACATCCTCATTGGTTGCTCTAATTATTATTTGCCTTCTGTGAAGTGTGTGCATTATATCTTCTATGAAGCATTTCCCTCCCTACTATCCTTTTTGATGCCATGAACCATATGGGCATATTGTTGTGTCAGACCCCATGATTGTGAAGGGTGACTCATTTACTGCCTTTCGGCTCATTTTGGATTTAAGTATTTTTCTATGAGTGTCTTTGAGAATTGTAGACAATTGGTGGTTTTCCCCTCAATTTTTCCACGGGAGGGTCCTGCTATCTTGATTGAGGATTAGTTGGTATTATAACGATCCTCTGATATTCTGTATGAATATTTGGTCAATACAACACTTCATTAAATTGGAGCACTATTTTGTATTGGATTTTCTATACTATATATATTGAATGGTACTGTCCTTTGAGGTATATTGCATAACCACATGGTCCATTCAAAACACCATTCTAACATAATTTTATTGCCTTAAATACTGTGTGTGTCTGATTGTTTTTTGAGTATTGTGCAGTGCAACCTCCCCGCACTCCCCCTTTTCCCAGTCCAGCTGCACTTGAGAACAGCGGAGGGAAAGAAGGGTGATCCTTCGTTGAGCGGGGGCGCCATTTGCGTCTGGATATAGGGTGCCAACCTCCGTGGTTAGGTAGGGCCAGACTAGGTAACCATTGACCACACCCTTGTTGCACTGCTAATGAGGGATACACATATATACCTTATCAGATATTGATGATGGGCGTTAATGCTAATTGACTATTATTTGAACATTTGATCGTCTTACTTAGGCCACTTAGGCGATTTCTTCTCCAATTGCCATTTATTTTGTGGAGTCAGGAGTATCTCCTTTCTAGTGGCTAAGTGAAAATATTTGAGGATCTATTGTCCCCTTGTGTGTTTTGTTATATGTGGGGATTCTGTTTTTAATGGAACTATTAAAATTGATGTTTTAGGGTTTTTTTCTTTAAGGTTTTTGACCATCCAAATCACCCTACCCTAACCCAGTCCCGGTGGCAGGGCAACTAACTATGTGTTTTGGAGGATTGTGGTGGTTTACCGGCAATGACTTCCTCCGTACCCGGGATGAATACTGCACCTCTGGTGAGGTACAGTATTCTGTGGCGACTGAAGCCTCAGGGGCGCAATAGTTACAGTTCCCAGCACACAGCTTGGTGCTTACAGTCTATTGCACACAGCTGGTGAAAACACTTTACAGTACACAACTTGGTGGTTAAAATTTATAGAACAGCTTAGTGGCTTCAGTTTACAGCACACAGCTTGGTAGAAAAACTTTACAGCACACAAATTGGTGGTTACAAATTACAGCTCACAGCTTGGTGATTACAGTTTACATTACACAGCTTAGTGGATGAAGCTTACAGCACACAACTAGGTGGATAGAGTTTACATCACACAACTTGGTAGAAAAACTTTACAGCACACAGCTTGGTGGCTGAAGTGTACATCACACAGCTTGGTGGAAAGACTATGCAGCACAAAGCTTGGTGGCTGAAGTGTACATCACACAGCTTGGTGGAAAGACTATGCAGCACAAAGCTTGGTGGCTGAAGTGTACATCACACAGCTTGGTGGAAAGACTATGCAGCACAAAGCTTGGTGGCTGAAGTGTACATCACACAGATTGGTGGAAAGGCTATACAGCACAAAGCTTGGTGGCTGAAGTGTACATCACACAGCTTGGTGGAAAGACTATGCAGCACAAAGCTTGGTGGCTGAAGTGTACATCACACAGCTTGGTGGAAAGACTTTACTGCACACAACTTAGTGGTTACAATTTACAGCACACAGCTTGGTGACTTCAGTTTACAACATACATGTCACGGTTGTCTCCTTGTTTTTGGAGACTAGTGGCAGCTTGAGGACTGGAGCCCTTTATCTTTATTTTGGACTCTGCATTTAAATGTTGTTTCATTTCCTTTGGTACTGAAGTAGTTAAATGTCAGTTTTTCTGTTAGCAGCTCTCCTGCAGATCAGGTCAGCTGCACCTGCTCTGGAGACATACCCCCTTGGGATTAAATAGCTAGGTCTCCCAGCAAGCTTTGCTGACTAAACAAAGCTATTTATATGAAAGCCGCCTTGGTGGAAGGAGCTACTGTGGATCTTCCACAAGTCGTATCCTATCCTTTTTTGGCTGTTTACCACCTGTTTGTCTCCCCTACACTCTTGTCTCTTTAGTGCAGCGGTAGGTCTAGTGTACCTCACCCACTTCTCATTAGTCTGGACCTCTATAGGGTTTCTCAGGGTGCTGCTCATCGACAGTTGCGGAGACTGTATGTGGGCTAACTAGGAGAGTAGGGACAGCTCAGGTGAGGTTAGGTGGTGTCTATTTACCCTCTCACTAGTCACGGGGGGCCCACCATTTTTATTGTCTCCCCGATGTTCCCGTTTGTCTGTGGTTTTTTTAGCTGTGTTTTTTATTGTGCGTTAGACCTTGGTTGAACTGAACGCGTTGGCCACGCACATTGTGTAACAACAAAGCTTGTCGGCAGAAGTTTCAAGCACACAGCTTAGTGGAAACGCATTACAGCATACAACTTAGTGGTTTCAATTTGCAACACAAAGTTTGGTGGCTGCACTTTACAGAACACAGCTTGGTGGTTACAATATCTAATGGCAACAAATATTGGTAAGCTAGGAAAGAGGAGCTTGGGGTTCTGAATTCTCTGGTGAAGTATTCCTTGTGGAGTCTGGACCTAAAGTAACTGGAAATCGCTTGAAGACACTCCATGCACAGTTTCAACACATTACTCTCCAACTTCACTGAGACTTCACTTTGACAGCCAAAAATGGTCTTCCCTGCCCACTAGACTACAACACTAAGCAACACATTTATCGATTCTAATGTCTAAGGCGGGCTTTGCACGTTGCGACATCGCAACCCGATGCTGCGATGTCGCACGCGATAATCCCCGCCCCCGTCGCAGGTACGATATCTTGTGATAGCTGGTGTAGCGAAAATTATTGCTACGCCAGCTTCACATGCACTCACCTGCCCTGCGACCGTCGCTCTGGCCGGCGACCCGCCTCCTTCCTAAGGGGGCGAGTCGTGCGGCGTCATAGCGACGTCACACGGCAGGCGGCCAATAGCGGCGGAGGGGCGGAGATGAGCAGGATGTAAACATCCCGCCCACCTCCTTCCTTCCGTATAGCCGCCGGCGGCAGGTAAGGAGATGTTCCTCGCTCCTGCAGGTTTACACTCAGCAATGTGTGCTGCCGCAGGAACGAGGAACAGCATCGTACCTGATGCGGCAGCGTAATTATGAAAAAGTCGGAGCCTGCACCGATGATACGATAACGACGCTTTTGCGCTCGTTAATCGTATCATCTAGGATTTACACACAACGATGTCGAAAGTGACGCCGGATGTGCGTCACTTTCGATTTGACCCCACCGACATCGCACGTGCGATGTTGCAACGTGCAAAGCCGCCCTAATTCTTAGACCGAGCAATCTTAGACTAAAGGCAACTTTACACACAGAGATAAATCTGCGGCAGATCTGTGGTTGCAGTGAAATTGTGGACAATCAGTGCCAGGTTTGTGGCTGTGTACAAATGGAATAATATGTCCATGATTTCACTGCAACCACAGATCTGCCAAAGATTTCTCTCTGTGTGTAAAGTGGCCTTTAGACAGTCTTAAAGCAAACCTGTCAGCACAAAAATACAGTCCAGTCTACGAGCTCAATGTTCAAAAAGCAAGGCAACTAGATTGATCTATAGCTTTGTGAGAATAGTTTCAATGTAACCTGCATTTGAATAGTTTAAGCCTCTGCTCTTTCTGGAATATTTGGTCCAGCGGGCGGTCCTATCAGTGATTGACAACTACCTCTGTATTCACACTGATGCAAAGTAAGCTGTCAGTCACTGTTAGGATTGCCCACAAAACCAAAAATTTGAGAAAAGAGCAGGGGCTTTCAGAATTACCCAATCTATCAAAATGGAAAATAAATTAATCTGATTGGTACACGGCGTGTCAGGAAAAAAATCAAAACTCCAAAATAACATTTTTTTTAGTTGCTGCAACATTATATTAAAATGCAATAACAGGCGTCAAAACATTGTATCTACCCCAACATGGTAACCATAAACGTCAGCTCAGAAGGCAAAATATAAGACTTATGGGATAAAAGCGCCATTCTTGCAACTTTGTATATCTTATTACAGAAACCTGCTTCCTTGTCCTCCTGGACTGACCTTTCACTCTCACTTGATGTGCAAAATCTGTCAAATCTGTTTTTAGTGAATTCCAGCATTCCCATTACTGAAAGGACAAGACAGTTGGTGCTCATGAAGTTCTATGGAGAGGGGGAACAGAGGAGGAGGAATTATGCCTAGGAGACACGGCGAGAAAATCAGAGCGAGTGGAATGCAATAAAAAATTGCATTCCACTCGGACCAATATTACTCTATGAGGCATCTCCCATGAGCAATTGTTTTCTCAGCCCTAATCGGACCGAGAAAACAGTTGCAACATGCTGCGAGTGGAATGTGGTCCTGTTCCACTCGCACCCATTCAAGTCTATGGGGCGAGAGAAACATCCCATTGCTCTCTCGTGTTACACCGGTGTAACGCGAGAACAGTACGATTCTCGCATCAGCCGGCAACGGAGGAGATAGGGAGATAAATCCCTCCCACTCCTCCGCAACGTTGGCCTTCCCCTCTGCAGCGTCATGCAGCTGTGGTCTAATCACACGATCGGACCACAGTCGCATGACCCTCGCATGACACTCGGTTCCCGCTGCGAGCATGAGCCGAGTGTCATGCGAGGACTCGCACATAACCCTGTGTGGACTCAGCCTTAGAGGCAGACACCGACATCTTGCTGCAAGTTCTTCTGAAATAACAGTTACAGTTCTCCATTGACCTTTATGAACATGTTTCTTATTTTTACAACTTCTATGTGTTCCATTGAGTTATGAAAACATAAATAAAGCAAGGTTTACTCTTTATTGATTATAGACATGAAATTAGATTTTCATTGTTGACACTTTTTTCTCTGATTGCATTTCTTTGTGAGGGTAACTTTCCAAAATCAAAATAAAGGTAAAATAACCAAAAATCTTGTCTTGGTAAGTATTGTATCTCATTTGATAGCTAATGCCCAATATAGGTAGTCTGCAAATCCTTTTATTAATAATTTAGGCTCTCTTACCCCCGAAAACTCATTTCAAAGAGCCAGCCTCTAGGTACCTCCCTTTTGTAACTTGCAGTCCCCTGCCTATTATCAATTGTCATCCATCTCTAGTGGCAGAGACCTCAAGATAGATTTGACAGTTCTTTGTCTCTCTGCTTCTGATTTTCTATCTTACTAACTGCAGGAGCGGACACAGACAGAAGAGGACCCCTGTGCAAGAACAATATATGGGGTTTTTGGCAGGCCACATCATTATACCCAATTCCATGTGTTTTGGAGCTGCAAGTGCCCCCACTTACCTCTTGGGACCATGTGCAGTTGCACAGATTGCACCAATGAGATGTCCATTCCTGAAACTACATGTAGTCATAAGGCTTTATTCAGACGTTATGTTTCTGCAGCGTTCTTCTGAATATTTTTTCATTGGGTTTTTTTGCAAATTAAAAGCTGCTTTTTACAATACCAGCAAAATCTACACTCTGTGCAGAATTATTAGGCAGATGAGTATTTTGATCACATGATAATTTTTATACATGTTATCCTACTCCAAGCTGTATAGGCTTGAGAGTCAACTACCAATTAAGTAAATCAGGTGATGTGCATCTCTGTAATGAGGAGGGGTGTGGTGTAATGACATCAACATCCTATATAAGGTGTGCTTAATTATTAGGCAACTTCCTTTCCTTTGGCAAAACGGGTCAGAAGAGAGATTTGACGGGCTCTGAAAATTCCAAAATTGTTAGATGTCTTGCAGAGGGATGCAGCAGTCTTGAAATTGCCAAACTTTTGAAGCGTGATCACCGAACAATCAGGCGTTTCATGGCAAATAGCCAACAGGGTTGTAAGAAGCATGTTGGGCAAAAAAGGCGCAAAATAACTGCCCATGAATTGAGGAAAATCAAGCCTGAAGCTGCCAAGATGCCACTTGCCACCAGTTTGGCCATATTTCAGAGCTGCAACATTACTGGAGTATCAAAAAGCACAAGGTGTGCCATACTCAAGGACATGGCCAAGGGAAGGAAGGCTGAAAAACGACTACCTTTGAACAAGAAACATAAGATAAAACGTCAAGACTGGGCCAAGAAATATCTTAAGACTGATTTTTCAAAGGTTTTATGGACTGATGAAATGAGAATTGATGGGCCAAATGGATGGGCCAATGGCTAGATCAGTAAAGGAAAGAGAGCTCCACTCCGACTCAGATGCCAGCAAGGTGGAGGTGGGGTACTGGTATGGGCAGTTATCATCAAATATGAACTTGTGGGACCTTTTCGGGTTGAGGATGGAGAGAAGCTCAACTCCCAGACCTACTGCCAGTTTCTAAAAGACAACTTTCTCAAGCAGTGGTACAGGAAGATGTCAGTATCGTTCAAGAAAAACATGATTTTCATGCAGGACAATGCACCATCACATACATCCAACTACTCCACAGCGTGGCTGGCCAGTAAAGGTCTAAAGGATGAAAAATAATGACATGGCCCCCTTGTTCACCTGATCTGAACCCCATAGAGAACCTGTGGTCCCTCGTAAAATGTGAGATCTACAGGGAGGGAAAACAATACACCTCTCCGAACAGTGTCTGGGAGGCTGTGGTGGCTGCTGCATGCAATGTTGATCATAAACAGATCAAGCAACTGACAGAATCTATGGATAGTAGCCTGTCAAGTGTCATCATAAAGAAAGGTCACTATTGGTATATATATATATATATATATATATACAGTGCCTACAAGTAGTATTCAACCCCCTGCAGTTAGCAGGTTTACACATTCGGAATTAACTTGGCATTGTGACATTTGGACTGTAGATCAGCCTGGAAGTGTGAAATGCACTGCAGCAAAAAAGAATGTTATTTCTTTTTTTTTTTTTTGTTTAAATTGTGAAAAGTGTATTCAGAGTGTCATTTATTGTTCAACCCCTCAATCCACCAGAATTCTGTTTGGTTCCCCTAAAGTATTAAGAAGTATTTCAGGCACAAAGAACAATGAGCTTCACATGTTTGGATTAATTATCTCTTTTTCCAGCCTTTTCTGACTAATTAAGACCCTCCCCAAACTTGTGAACAGCACTCATACTTGGTCAACATGGGAAAGACAAAGGAGCATTCCAAGGCCATCAGAGGCAAGATCGTGGAGGGTCACAAGGCTGGCAAGGGGTACAAAACCATTTCCAAGGAGTTGGGCCTACCTGTCTCCACTGTTGGGAGCATCATCCGGAAGTGGAAGGCTTATGGAACTACTGTTAGCCTTCCATGGCCTGGACAGCCTTTGAAAGTGTCCACCCGTGCCGAGGCCAGGCTTGTCCAAAGAGTCAAGGCTAACCCAAGGACAACAAGGAAGGAGCTCCGGGAAGATCTCATGGCAGTGGGGACATTGGTTTCAGTCAATACCATAAGTAACGTACTCCACCGCAATGGTCTCCGTTCCAGACGAGCCCGTAAGGTACCTTTACTTTCAAAGCGTCATGTCAAGGCTCGTCTACAGTTTGCTCATGATCACTTGGAGGACTCTGAGACAGACTGGTTCAAGGTTCTCTGGTCTGATGAGACCAAGATCGAGATCTTTGGTGCCAACCACACACGTGACGTTTGGAGACTGGATGGCACTGCATACGACCCCAAGAATACCATCCCTACAGTCAAGCATGGTGAAGGCAGCATCATGCTGTGGGGCTGTTTCTCAGCCAAGGGGCCTGGCCATCTGGTCCGCATCCATGGGAAGATGGTAGCACGGCCTACCTGGAGATTTTGGCCAAGAACCTCCACTCCTCCATCAAGGATCTTAAGATGGGTCGTCATTTCATCTTCCAACAAGACAACGACCCAAAGCACACAGCCAAGAAAACCAAGGCCTGGTTCAAGAGGGAAAAAATCAAGGTGTTGCAGTGGCCTAGTCAGTCTCCTGACCTTAACCCAATTGAAAACTTGTGGAAGGAGCTCAAGATTAAAGTCCACATGAGACACCCAAAGAACCTAGATAACTTGGAGAAGATCTGCATGGAGGAGTGGGCCAAGATAACTCCAGAGACCTGTGCCGGCCTGATCAGGTCTTATAAAAGCCGATTATTAGCTGTAATTGCAAACAAGGGTTATTCCACAAAATATTAAACCTAGGGGTTGAATAATAATTGACCCACACTTTTATGTTGAAAATTTATTAAAATTTAACTGAGCAACATAACTTGTTGGTTTGTAAGATTTATGCATCTGTTAATAAATCCTGCTCTTGTTTGAAGTTTGCAGGCTCTAACTTATTTGCATCTTATCAAACCTGCTAAATCTGCAGGGGGTTGAATACTACTTGTAGGCACTGTATATATATATATATATATATATATATATATATATATATATATAAATAGTGGTCGCTAATTTTTTTGGGGTTTGGTTTTTGCATGTCAGAAATGTTTATTTCTAAATTTTGTGCAGTTATATTGGTTTACCTGGTGAAAATGAACAAGTGAGATGGAAATATATTTGTTTTTTATTATGTTGCCTGATAATTCTGCACAGTAAGGCCACGTGCCCGCAGGAGCTTGCTTCTGCAGATTTTGCCGTGGAAAACCTGCGGATTTATCTGGATTTTCCAGATAAATCCGCAGGTTTCAGCAAGTACAAACACTTTCCATGTTATCCTATGGGACATGGGGAGTGCTGTATCCACGATGCGGAATGTGCGGCTGCGGAATATGGTGCGGATGTCCCGCAGCTGCACATAACTGCATGTCAATTATTCCTGCGGATTTACCTGCGGAAATCTGCCTTGGTCCCATACTTACCTGCCTTGATAGCAGACACCCGAGTCACTTTCCCTCCGTGCACAGGAGCAGGAAGGAGGAGGTGGGCGGGGCCTGCACAAGCTCCGGTCATGTGACAGCCAGAGCTAGTTCAGGCCCGCCCACCTTCTCCACAGTGTAAACATGGCCAGAGACGGAGAGTGAAGTGCTGCATGATGGAGGTAAGTATGAACCCCCGATCACTCCAGCACTTTTTCTGCATTGAGGATGCATTGCCGAAGCCATGGTACTGTTTCCTCAATGCAGAATTCCCGCACCATATCCGCAGGACATTCCACAAGAAAATCGCAGCATTGAAACAGACAAAGTTGTGCTGCGTTTTTTTGGGAGCTCCTGCGGAATGTCCTGCAGATATATCCGGAGGACACTTTCCCCGTGGGCACATAGCCTAATAGTTACCTGCACAAACAGATGTCCTCCTAAGATAGCCAAATCTAAAAAAAAAAAACCATTCCAATTTCCAAAAATATTAATCTTTGATATTTATGAGTTTTTTCGGTTGATTGAGAACATAGTTGTTGATCAATAATAAAACAAAATCCTCTAATATACAACTTGCCTAATAATTTTGCACACAATATATGAGATTCCTGAAATATCAGGCAAACACACACATTTGTTGCTTTTTCCTGACTGAAATGGAAAAAGTAATACATGTTTTAAAGAAACTATCACGCTAGGTACGGGGACGTACCAAGCAAACGGCGAAAGGGATTGGAAATCCTGTGTCTAGGGAAGGGGAAGATGCTGACCCCCAGACCAAACTCAACGCTGGGCCCTAGATTCCCTCACCACCCTAGATAGGTTCTGAATCTATGCGTCAAGCAGGATACCTGGTCTTAGGCTGGCCCTAATCTGTGCCCTAGGTAGGGAACAGATGGGATGAGTGTTTCGTCAAACCCACTAAGAGCTAAGAGACACAAAGGGATAACAAACAAGGGAATGCAACAAACAACTTATCTCCAAGAAGATTCTGGGAGAGAGACTGGAACACACAACAGAGTGAATCTAGATGAATGCAAGCTGACTGCTTGCACTGAGAATATGTAGGAAGATAGAGCTATCACCAGCACAGATATAAGAGAAATGAGAGAATTTAAAGGACACCAAGGAAAATGCTGATGAAACAACTGAAAGGGAAGGACTCCACAGGGTCCTTAAGGGAAAAGGATAAACTACCAATAGAGGAGATACGTAGGATACCATATACACCAAGCAGGAATAAAGAAGCTCGGGAAGCAGTTTGTACAGTCAAGTGCTGCGACCTTCTATAGCCGGACACCACAGGACTGTCTGTCACCCATAACATATTTTTGCTGCTTTTGTGGTGAATGAAACTAACGTTATTTAAACATGTATGACAGACAAATAACACCAAAACACAGCAAAAACTGCAGCTTTTTTTTTACTGATAAAAGATCAGGTTTTGCTGCAGAAAAAAAATGCAGCAAAAATATACTGTGTGAACATAGCCTTACAGTTAGGTGGGATTTCAATTCAGGGCAAACAAAACATTGTACAATGACAAGAGCAATAAATGCAAGAGAGTGAAGGAAAGGAAGTTCTAGCAGTACAGCCATAATTCTGATAAGAAGGAACCATCCACTGAAAATGACAGGACAGTTCTTGCACATATTAGACTATGTGGGCACCAAGGGCAGCAAAGCTGAGCTTTTCTACAAGTTTTGTGTGAAAAAGAGGTCTGTTATTAACACGAATACTAATATAATCAGGAAGGGAGTCAGTGTATAGCATGACTGAAGGGACAAAAGAACATTCGGTGTCTACAGAAGCCTTCAGACTTCCAGAAGGTTGTGTGGTATCCCAATGGAGCAGGAAGCGGCCAACAGTAAAGATAAGTCTGTAATAAGGGAAAAACAGAGAATGAGTTGCAGGTCATTTTGATTCCAGGGTTAATATCCACTTTATACAGGGAAACCTTGGGCAACCACATACATTGACCCCCTTGACTATGACCATGGGGCACTTAGGAACATCTCTGAAAAAACAAACATTTGTGCCAGATCACCACTTGTTTGTGTTCAGATATTTTCTAACCAAGATGTCTGGGCACAGGATTGGAAGAATCAGTAACTAAGAAAAACATTTCCATTGTTGTGCAGCTTAACTTGCCTAAAATCGTGTCTCCGTTCTTGCACTCCATCTTCGTGTGGAGATGATGGTCTGCTGGCGCTCCACACTTGTTCTGCTTTTTTTTGTGCATCCAACTGGCAGCCTGTTATCAGTTTGAGAGAAAAAAAATGGAAATGTTTTGAGATTGCTGGCATTTTAGGAATACGTAATGCTAAACAGATGGAGAACAATATGTGCTGGATGTTTCTCTCTCAGAACCTGGCGCATTCATTGATTAATCACCTGTTCATAGCCATGTGTAAGAAACGTTGAGGAGGACTGCTGATATATGGAGAGAATCTTTGCAAATCTTTAGAAATGATATTCAGATGGCTGGGTCTAATTGCATTATGGAGTATTCTACTCTTACATAACATTTTCTAGCAGATGCTTAAAGCGTAACTGTCGTTTTAATTTTTTATTTCATAAATCAATAGTGCACATGAAAATAAGCAACTTTGTAATATATCTTATCAGACAAATTTACTTCTTTCTCTTCCAGAATTGATCAGTCAGTATCAAAATTCTCAGTTCTGAGGCAGAGGGAGGAGCTAGAAGCAGAGGGAGGAGCTAGAGACAGAGGGAGGAACAAGAAGCAAAGTTCCGTCCCCCCTCCTCCCTCTTCTATCTACATAGAATCTCGTAAGTAACATCTGCCATCTCCTATCTACGCTTTAAGAAGCAAACGCAGCAGAGCTTGAAATAATCCCCTTCTCTGCCATGGCCATTGACAGCAGGAATTGATTTTAGGAAAGTTTATGGTTCTGTGTATTTTCCTTCCTAGCTTGACTGAAGTCTGTGTCTCCTTACTTCTCTTGCAAGCTTCATTTCTACCTCCTCCTCCATAACTGCTTTGTGCATATGGGTGTAACAGTATGTCTATGCTGGGTTGATCGTTTATGGAGGCGGTGCCAGAGCTGAGCGCCGTCTAATTGCGGCTGATGTTACTGTGACGCCCTGGCAAAACCAGGTAGTCGCAAATAGGCCCCTGCATTACACCTTCCCTCATTAGGAAAAACACAGCCAACCAGTAAACCCTAGTAACCCCCCCCTTAGGGACAGACAGGCACACCAGTGGGCGTGACCAGGTGGTTGGAACACGCCCACCCAGGGGTCTAGACAGCCCAGGGGCGGGAAAAACAGTAAGTCAAGTGCAGTTTGTCTTAAAGTTCAGTTTGGAGAGGAGTGTGGGTGGAGCAAGGGGTAGCTCCAGCAGTTAAGTCCAAGTTGAACGGTACCAGGGTAGGAGCCCTGGTGCCTTGGCTAGGAGGCAGACGGTGGTCTCCATCAGCAGGAGACGGGAAGACGGCTCGGTGAAACCGTGGTGAACCGAGACAGGGTGGTAGCCCGCCGGTACCGACATGGGGAACCGACCCGGAAACCGTAGCACAAAGGGGGGTACTCTGACCCTGAAGCCAGGAACCAGAAACAAGTGGAACTGGTTAATTAACCAAGTGAGGCCAGGACTAGAGCTCCTGTCCCACCCAAAGTCCTTCATAGAAGACAACAGCCCACCGATTAGGGGTAAGAGGTCACCACCAAGGCCCATAGATCCCACAGGCCAGCATCTGCGGGCACGGCTCCTTAGGCCACATCCAGTCGGGAGCGGACTTCTGAGTTTTATACTGGGAAAGTCCACCTTACACAACGGTGCAGGAAAAGGATAGAGACCACCAACCGGGTGGGGGATTCCGAACGCAACCGGCCGCGGCACCGGCCACCACCACCTTAGTTTACCAGAGACTTGTGTGTTTTACTAACAGTGAGTACACCAGCACCCCCTGCGGTCGTCATCTCCCCTGCACCAGCGTCACCGGGTCCCGGGGCCACCATCCCTGCCCACGGGGGGGTTAACAACATCTCCCTCGGGTGCCCCGTAACAGCAGCGGTGGTGTCCCACCTCACCACACACCGTGGGTGGCGTCACAAACTTAATACGGCCCAGCCCGTACATATACGTCCCCCCATTTATTCGGCGTGTCCGCAAGACCCGTAGGTCTGGAGATCCTCGAGCCACCAGCCCTGAAGGCCCGGATCCGAGCAGCGATGGCTTGATGTGATCTTGGGGGGGTCTTGGATCAGAAGGTCACAGCAAATTGTTGTTCCTAGATCCTCTTTAGTGCTCACTCATCATGTACCCTAAGTTCGAGCATATATAATTCCATCTGGTACTGAAGGGGTTAAGGTGCATTTTTAACCTGCAGTGATCTAACAGGGAGTTGTATCCTTAGCTGCAGCCACTCCCTCCTTCTATAAATATCCGCTTCTCTCTCCTCCCCATGCCGGTTATAGCTCATACCTTTGCTGCTCATGTTGAAGCAGCTAATCTTTGCACAGTTCTGGTGTCATTTCTGTTGCAGCCGCAAAGTTTCTTGCTGAAGAAACCTTAGAGTGCTTTTTGTTGTGTCTTTCTCTACCCGTTTGTCTTTCCTTCCTCGTGTTGTCTTATTGCAGCAGCCTTCACTAGTCAGGGTGAGTTGAGGACCAGCAAAGGCCTAGACACGTGACAGCACTCAGGGTGAAAGACCCATCTAGGGACATTATGGAGTGCCGAGGTCAGCCTCAGGTGAGTGTTAGGAGGTGACCCTTCTCACCTCTCCCTAGCACCAGAACCTTCCATTGTATTGCTACACTGGTGTTCCTTCTCATACCTGGCACAACACCTGCAGTCACATTGCGACAGCTATATTACATAGCCAGCATGAATCTCTAACAGTTGCAGCTGCGGCTGAGTTCCAGGTGCAGCAAATAACCATTTCATTGCTGCTGTCAATCTCACCAGTGAAACGTGTGTCAGGTCCTATCGGTGCTCTGTGACAAGCTCTCAGGGACGCCTATGTGTTACTGTGCTGCACCGGCACAAACCGGGGTGTTTGGATCCGGGGTGGTCGTGGCTCGAGGGGTCCAGACCCGGGCTCAGCTAACACTCCAATCCTTGAAAAGGGAATACTTACAGGGAAGAAGTTCCTGATGCTACCTGTGGGTTGCGGTAAGGGGAGTACCGCCGCTGCCGATGGGAGTACCGGGGCAGATGGTGTGGGGCAGCAAGGTGTCAGTCCCTCAGCAGGTAGGGAAGGCCCCGGACTCTGGGATTTTGGTGGGATTATTGGGAGCGATGGATGCAGGGGAACAGAGTACTCACTGTCGGAAGTCGTGGTGCTGGATGAAGATTATAAAGCAGACACTCACACTGTAGATAAACCAGAATCTCTGTGCATCACAGTCACTACAGGGGAGCCTGTCCAGGTGTCCGCTCCCACCGGTGTCATTTGATAGCCTGGACCTTTACCTCCGTGCACAATTTTTAGTGTCTGTTGTTTCCCCTTGGCGAGAAGCTGTTGGGGCCCCGCTACGCGTGTGTATGGCAGCTGTGCTCTTGATAGCTAGCACTCAGTTGAGTTGTTTTTCTGGAAAAACCTATCCTCCACGTTGTGCAGATGCCTTCAATCTCCGAGCTCTTGGGGAAAGCTCATAAAGAGACTATCCTCTACAGGTTAATTATAGTGATGAGCGAGTACTAAAAAGCTCGGGTGCTCGAGGCTCGGGCCGAGCATCCCAAGATACTCGTGTACTCGGCCCGAGCACCGAGCCCAATGTTATCCTATGGGAGACCCGAGTATTTTTATGAAATGACCCCCCGGCAGCATGTAGAAACCCTAAAAATGTCACAAAAGTCTCAGAAGAGTGCTCAAATGACATGGCAACAGCATGGGGAAGACCCCTTGAAGCATTTATCACTCAAAAGTCACAGCTGTGAACAATTTTGTCCGCGTTTTACGCCATTTTTACGGACTCACCAGAAAACCTTCAAAAATGACACCAAAATGAATTTTCATGGCGGAAATGTTAAGGGCACATACCCAATAGTGAGATAGAGCTGGTGTATGTTACTTTTGGAGATTACATGAAAGATTTTACGTGAAAACATTGTGTGGCACTCTGATGTCCCTGAGAAGAGACGTACATGAGGGCCTCTTGAGTCTAATGTGCCCATTTTGAGGAAGTGAGTCTTTGTAGTATTTTCCTTTGCCAGGGCAGTCCAAAATTGTGAGGTTCACCAATGCCCCTGCATACATACGTGCATGATGGCCTGTAAACCTGAAGTGCCCATTGTAAGGAAGTGGGTCTATTGTAGTATAGCCCTTAGGCAGGGCAGCCAAAAATTGGGAGGCTCCACATTGTCCCTGGATAGAGACGTGCATGATGGCCTGTAAACCTGAAGTGCCCATTGTAAGGAAGTGGGTCTATTGTAGTATAGCCCTTTGGCAGGGCAGCCAAAAATTGGGAGGCTCCACATTGTCCCTGGATAGAGATGTGCATGAGGGCCTCAAAACATTGTTCCCATTGCAAAGGAGTGGGTCTCCTGTCGTTGTAATGTCCATTCTGAAAGAATGGGCGAAAAAATTTACCACTGGGGGTAAACCTGAAACAACGGCCTAACTATTGTAACGGTCATCATGGTGGCGCATGAGGAGAAGGAGGAGCAGTCCAGCGATTATCCAAAGTCCAGAAGTGTGTACCCATGGGTGAGTGGAGGTACATGGCAAATTCCCGTTACAAACTTTAAATTCCGCTCTCATTTGCTGGTGGTGTGGTGAAGTCTGGCCCAATCCAACCCTTGTTCATCTTGATCAGAGTCAGCCTGTCAGCATTTTCAGTTGACAGGCGGGTGCGTTTATCTGTAATGATTCCACCTGCGGCACTAAAAACACGCTCTGACAAAACGCTAGCGGCAGGGCAGGCCAGGACTTCCAAGGCGTAGAGAGCCAATTCATGCCACGTGTCCAGCTTGGATACCCAATAATTGTAAGGCACAGAGGAATGTCGGAGTACAGTTGTTCGATCTGCAAGGTACTCCTTGAGCATCTGGGGCTGTGGTACGTGAGGGGCTGAGAAAACTGTCCCACATCTTAAAGACTGTTCCCCTACCTCTGGCGGATTGGACTTGTGCCCCTCTCGGCTGTACGCCTTGGTTGTCCACTGATTCCTGACCTATGCCGCTAGCGTTTTGTGAGGGGAATGCTTTGCCTACTTGACTATGGCCTTCCGGAACTGCTGCATTTTGGCTGACCTCTCCGCCTCGGAAATAAGAGACATAAAGTTCTCCTTGTAGCGTGGGTCTAACAGTTTTACCAACCAGTAATGATTGTCGGCCAAGATGTTCTTAACGCGAGGGTCACGAGACAGGCAGCTTACCATAAAGTCAGCCATGTGCGCCAGACTCTTAACAGCCAGTACTTCAGTATCCTGACCAACACGATGACTGAACATGCTGTCCTCCTCCTCCTCATCTACCCTGTCCTCTGGCCAGCCACGCTGAACCGAGGATATGACTGGTGTGCATGTCATATCCTCAATTTGGCCGGAGAGTTGCTCCATGTCTTCATCCTCCTCCTCGTCATAGTCCTCCACTGCACGTTGTGATGAGACGAGGCTCGGCTGTGTGTTATCACCCACACCCACTACTGTTTCTTGCTCCAACTCATCGCGCTCCGCCTGCAATGCATCATGTTTGTTTTTGAGCAGAGACCGTTTTAGAAGGCAGAGAAGCGGTATGGTGACGCTAATAATGACGTCATCCCCACTCACCATCTTGGTAGAGTCCTCAAAGTTTTGGAGGATGGTACATAGGTTGGACATCCATCTCCACTCCTCAGGTGTTATGTGTGGAGTTTGACCCATTTCCCGACGGCTTAGGTGATGCAGGTACTCAACAACTGCCCTCTTCTGCTCACATATCCTGACCAACATGTGCAGAGTTGAATTCCAACGCGTGGGGACATCACACACCAGTCTGTGAGCCGGAAGATGCAAACGGCGCTGAAAGCCGGCAAGGCCGGCTGAAGCAGTAGGTGACTTTCGAAAATGTGCAGACAGGCGGCAAACTTTTACCAGCAGATCAGACAGCTCTGGGTATGACTTTAGAAACCGCTGAACCACGAGGTTGAGCACATGGGCCACGCATGGAACATGTGTCAGCTGGCCTCGCCTCAAAGCCGCCACCAGGTTCCGGCCATTGTCACACACGACCTTTCCTGGCTTTAGGTTCAGAGGTGTGAGCCAGTGATCTGCCTGCTGTTTCAGAGCTGTCCACACCTCTTCTGCATTGTGGGGTTTGTCACCTATGCAGATTAGCTTCAGCACAGCCTGTTGCCGCTTCGCCGAGGCAGTGCTTCAGTGCTTCCAGCTTGGGACTGGTGTGGAGGGTAAAGTGGATGAGGATGCGCAGGAGGAGGATGAGGCTGAGGAGCATGACATTCCGGAGCTGTAGAGTGTGGGTGAAACCCTGACTGAGGTAGGGCCTGCAAACCTTGGTGTGGGAAGGACGTGTTCCGTCCCTCGCTCAGACTGGGTCCCAGCTTCCACAATATTAACCCAGTGTGCCGTCAACGAGATGTAGCGGCCTTGCCCACAAGCACTTGTCCACGTGTCTGTGGTTAGGTGGAATTTGGCTGAAACAGCGTTGTTCAGGGCACGTGTGATGTTTTGTGACACGTGGTTATGCAATTCGGGGACGGCACACCGGGAGAAATAGTGGCGGCTGGGGACCGAGTAACGTGGGACAGCTGCCGCCATCAGGTCGCGGAATGCTTCTGTCTCCACCAGCCTAAAAGGCAACATTTCCAGCGCAAGCAGTCGCGAAATGTTAGCATTTAGAACTGTGGCATGTGGGGCGTTGGCAGTGTATTTGCGCCTGCGTTCAAAGGTTTGCTGAATGGATAACTGAACGCTACGCTGGGACAAGGATGTGCTTGATGATGGTGTTATTTCTGCGTAGGCAACTGCAGGTGCAGGGCCGGAGGAGGCTTGTTCTCAGGCAGCATGGACAGGGGATTGGCTCGCATGCACAACAAGCGAAGACGTAGCAGTGACATCAGCAAGCACTGCTCCTCGACTCTGTTGTACCTCCCACAAAGTCGGGTGCTTGGCTGACATGTGCCTGATCATGCTGGTGGTGGTCAGGCTGCTAGTTTTGGTACCCCTGCTGATGCTGGCATGGCAGGTGTTGCAAATGGCCTTTTTAGAATCATCTGGAGCCAACTTAAAAAACTGCCAGACTCGGGAAGACCTAACATTTGTACAGGCACCTTGTGTCGTGTTGTTGTTCCGGGGAACGGTTGCCTGACTTCTGCCTGGGGCCACCACCCTGCTTCTTACTGCCTGTTGGGATGCTACGCCTCCCTCCCCCTGTGCACTGCTGTCCTCGCTCTGCATATCCTCCTGCCAGGTTGGGTCAGTTACTGGATCATCCACCACGTCGTCTTCCTCTTCCGCACCCTGCTCCTCCTCCTGACTTCCTGACAATTGTGTCTCATCATCGTCCACCCCTTGTTGAGACACATTGCCAACTTCGTGAGAACGTGGCTGCTCAAATATTTGGGCATCTGTACATACGATCTCCTCATGACCCACTTCAACAGGAGCTGGCGAGAGGCCAGAATGTGCGAATGGAAACGTGAACAGCTCTTCCGAGTGTCCAAGTGTGGGATCAGTAATGTCCGTGGACGTGTACTCAGCCTTGTGGTAGGAAGGAGGATCAGGTTCTGAAATGTGCGGTGCAGTATCACGGCTACTGACACTTGACCGTGTGGAAGACAGAGTGTTTGTGGTGGTGCCAATCTGACTGGAAGCATTATCCGCTATCCAACTAACAACCTGTTGACACTGGTCTTGGTTCAAGAGCGGTGTACTGCTGCGGTCCCCAAGAATTTGGGACAGGACGTGCGAGCGAGTAGATGTGGCCCTTTGTTGTGGCGAAATTAGAGCTTGCCCACGACCTCGGCCTATGCCTGCACCACCATCAGGTCCACTTCCTTGTTCGTTGCCAACGCCCTTGCGCATTTTGCAATGCTGTGCTGACGTGTATTCACTAGACTTGTGCGTTATATCCAAGTTTGTGCAAAACGCACACAAGTGCACCTGTACGCTGCCACCGACAGGCACACACGTGCGGTTTTTAAATGCAAGCACGGACGCACTAAGAACCTAACAGGTTTTTAGGCGCGACAATTACTGAGAAGTTTGACACTATCCGACACTGCTGACTGACGTGTATTATATTCACTAGACTTGTGCGTTATATCCAAGTTTGTGCAAAACGCACACAAGTGCACCTGTACGCTGCCACCGACAGGCACACACGTGTGGTTTTTAAATGCAAGCACGGACACACAAAGAACCTAACAGGTTTTTAGGAGCGACAATTACTGAGAAGTCTGACACTATCAGGACTGTTTTAGACTGTGTACACCAGCCCCAGATATGATGAAGGCTGGTATACGGTCACCACTAGGAATGGCTATATACCCTGCCTGCCTGCCTGCCTGTATACAGCTACAATAGTCCTGAGAAGGACTCTTCTGGTCACTAGCCTGTATTCCGACCTGGCTATACCCTGCCTGCCCTGCCTGTATACAGCAACAATAGTCCTGAGAAGGACTCTGCTCCTGTACTCCGACCTGGCTATACCCTGCCTGCCTGTATACAACTACAATAGTCCTGAGAAGGACTTCTGGTCACACTGTTTGCAGCCCTGCTACGGAAATAACTATAAAGGGCCGCAAACCTTTCCCTGAAGCAGCAACACTCTCCCTGCACTGACTGTCTGGATGGCTGTGTGCAGAGCACAGCGCGCCCGCCGGTATAAAGGCGCGGTCATGCTGTGCAGGCCGGCCAATCACTGCAATTCCACAACTAACAGGGCTGTGGCATTGCAGTGGTCTGCCAGCCAATCCCTGCATGAGGGCTGGCTCTCAAAAGAGCGCCAACATGCTGGGTTGAAGACCACGAGTACAGCATGAGTATCGCGAGATTACTCGGTCCCCGCCGAGTAGCCCGAGTACAGTGATACTCGTGCGAGTACCGAGTAGTGACAAGCATACTCGCTCAACACTAGTTAATTATCAAGGGGCCTGAAGCTCTTCCCTGATCTAGGGTCCTGTACCCCGCAGTGCTCGGTACTGGTCAGTTCTTTTGGGGTTCTGATGCCGACAGTCCTCCTAGACTATGTCTGTCGCACCCTCTCCAATGTCACTGCCACCGGTCCCCGACTCCTGTGGTCCCCGACCACCGTCTGCGACCCAACCTTGGTCTCGCTCCCCGGGAGCTACAACTCCCAGCTCCTCACTCTTTGAGGGTTACTCTCAACTCCTCTCACTTTGAGAGCTGACTCTAAACTGACTTCCTACCTCCCACCAGTCTGCCTGACCCCTAGGTTTGTGGCCCTATTCCAGCTTAGCCAATCCCACTGGTGTGTCTGACAGGTTTGATGTGAGGTGTGATTGGGATTTGTGATGCTGATGGTGCGACACCGGTTATTGGGAACCTGGAACCATGGGGGGCAGGCCCTGCATCCTGGGTAAGGATTGCAGTATCCTATGGCAATTTGATACAGTCAGGGGCAACATATTACTATGACAGCAGGGGATCTGCAGAAGCCCACCGTCACTACCATCTTGGTCCTCATCTGAAGGTCATCTAAACACTGAGCTTCAAAGGCGACCAACATTTACAACACATACTGCAATTTTGTGGTATTGCTGTATATAGTAGAAGTAATCAGACACCGGTTATTGGGAACCTGGAACCATGGGGGGCAGGCCCTGCATTCTGGGTAAGGATTGCAGTATCCTATGGCAATTTGATACAGTCAGGGGCACCATATTACTATGACAGCAGGGGATCTGCAGAAGCCCACCGTCACTACCATCTTGGTCCTCATCTGAAGGTCATCTAAACACTGAGCTTCAAAGGCGACCAACATTTACAACACATACTGCAATTTTGTGGTATTGCTGTATATAGTAGAAGTAATCAGACAGTAAAGGGCACTTTACACGCAGCGATATCGCTATTGATATCGCTGGTGAAAGCATCCACCACCGTCGGTTGTGCGTCACGGACAAATCACTGCCCGTGGTGCACAACATCGCTCGGACCCGTCACACATACTTACCTTCCTAGCGACGTCGCTATGACCGCCCAATAGAAGCGGAGGGGCGGTGACTTTCTAAGGGGTCGGTTCGTTCGGCGTCACAGCAACGTCACTAAGCGGCCGCCCAATAGAAGCGGAGGGGCGGAGATGAGCGGGACGAACATCCTGCCCACCTCCTTCCTTCTTCAATGCGGCCAGCCGCAGGTAAGGTGAGGTTCCTCATTCCTGCGGTGTCACACATAGCGATGTGTGCTGCCGCAGGAACGACGAATAAACTGCGTCCTGCAACACCAATGATATTTGGGAAATGGACAGCGTGTCAACGATCAACGATAAGGTGAGTATTTTTGATCGTTAGCGGTCGCTCGTACGTGTCACACGCAACGACGTCGCTAACGAGAACGGATGTGCGTCACGAATTCCGTGACCCCAACGACGTTTCCTTAGCAATGTCGTTGCGTGTAAAGCGGCCTTAACACTTTTGAAGTCCCATTTGAAGTTCTTAAAAATAGAGTAACAAAAAGTTTAAAAAAAAATATTTTAAAATACATAATTAAAAATAGTGAAATAAAAACACATATGTGGTATTTGTGTTGCGGGCGGAGGAGGGGGACGCTGCGCTCACCCACTGCTCGGGTCTGGCTGCTGCTGCTGCTCGGTGGCTCGAGCGATGGGCCGGATCCCGGAGACTCGAGCGGCGTTCCTCGCCCGTGAGTGAAAGGGGGTGGTTTGGTTTAGGGATATTGTCTGTGACGCCACCCATGGTTGTGGTGAGGTTGTGACACCACCGCTGCTCTGGACGGGGATCCCGGGAGCGATGACAGGGAGCAGCTTGGATGTTGGTTCTCCCCTCCGTGGGAAAGGGGTTGGTTGTTCAGGGCCCCGGTGAGGGGTTTAGGGATGGCAGGCGGGTTACGGGGCCTGGTGAGGTGCAGGGTCGCGGGGGCAGCGCGGTGCCGCACGGCACGGTGGTACTAACTCAGCCAAAGAAGAATGCAAAGTCTCCGGTAAAACAAACGGCTGGATGGACGGGTCCCACAGACGGCTGCGGTAGCTCTCCTGGTAGGTTGGTGGTGACTGCCTTTCCCTGCACCTGTGTTGTGTTCACGGTTCCAATGGCTTCCCACCGGTAACCAGCTCCCCAGCTTGGATGGATGCTGAAGGAGCCCCTTTTGCCCGCAGGCTCTGGCCCTGGGAACTGTAGCCTTGGCGGTGACTGTGTTTCCCTTTACGGTTTGAGCTGTTGCCTTCAATCGGGTCTTGACTGCTGGGAAACCCCGGAGGTTCCCTTCGCTAACGGATTTGACCGATTTTACAGCGACTCCTAGCCTGGTCGGGGTCCGTAAGCCCTGCCGAATGGTGCTGGCTTCTCTTTGCTCCCCGATCCGGTACCGTCGGGCCACCGCCCGTCCCCGGTCCTTACGGTTCGCTCCAATCAGCCTCCCCTGCAGACGGTCACCACCGTCTGCCAACCTTGCTGTATGTGCCCGGGCCACGCACCCGGACACGGTCAGTCTCCTCTACTGCCACTTCACTCCTCACTTCAACTCCTCTCAAAACTAATCTGATCTGAACTCCTTTTCCCGCCTCCAGGACTGTGAACTCCTCGGTGGGCGGGGCCAACCGCCTGGCCCACCCCCTGGTGTGGACATCAGCCCCTGCAGGGAGGCAACAAGGATTTGTGTTTGACTTCGGTGTGCCTAGCCGGGGTGTGGGGTGTGTTGTTGTAGTACCTGTGACGTCCTGGCTTGTCCAGGGCGCCACATTTGCGTGTCCGTAAAAGTTTGATCTAAAAGTATAATTAACCAGATTCATAAATGATTCGATAAGAAAGAAATCAAAACACCAAAATTGCGGTTTTCAGTCATCACACTTCACTAAAAAATTATAATACAAAGTGATCAAAACTCTGAATGTATCTTAACCATCAACTGGTGAGGTGGGGTTTGCCACACCCCAGGGAATTTTTGTTCAGCAGGCATTCATTGGAAAATGCTGGTATGAATCATCAATGTATTGCATGTTCCGATACTTGTGGGTGTCAAAAATTTGGTATACTCATGTGTAATCAATCGTCAATAACAGAACAATTAAAACAAACGTGATCTTTGCATTTTCTGTAAAAATTAGAGATTTCTAAACACTGGGGTATAGGAAGCCCCACATCACCAGTTGCATGACAAAAATCCCACATCACCAGTTGAGGGTTAAAATGGTATCAATAAAATCAAGTTTGCCTTTAAAAAGAACAACCTGTCATTCAGCTCTATTATTGAAAAATGTAAAAACGTTCTTGGTGTGTGAAACTGGTTACTCAAATCTCAATTTTTTTTTTTGTACAAAATTCTCAATTTTTCAAGTATAAAAAAATGGAAATTTGGTATTGCCGTACTTGTACTGACGTGGAAGATCAGGTTTCCAGGTCATTTTTAACCTACAATGAATGCCGTAAAAAAAACAAAACCCAAAAAATAATATTCAAATCTTATGGTTTTTACCACTTCACCCCGCTTGCAATTTTTTTCCCGTTACTCAGTACATCGCATAGTAAAATGAATGGAGTCATTCAAAAATACAACCTGTCATGCAAAAATCAGACTCTCAAAGGAAAAGTAAAAGGTGTGGCTTTTGGAAGAAGAAGAGGGAAAAAATACTGTCACATGGAGTTTTGCGCAAACGTCTATGACGTTGGGCTCTGTTCAGATTGCAGATTCTGACACGCTGCTCAATTGTTTCTCTGGTGTCTGGGATGAAAACAGACTCAGGCGTTGATACGCAGTGTTCTGATTCATAGGCAGGCTAGCAAAAGTTAATCTCTGCTGGTCTACTTGCTCCTTTGATCACATGTTGTGCGGAGGCCTATCACATCTGCTTCCCTCTTATTTATGCTGCTTGAAACCTTCTACCCATGTCACCTATAGTTTGTCTTTGTTGATCTGTGAGGTGTGGTATCCCAGACTTTCTGGTGAAAGTTGTGCTTATTGTTTGGTGCTGTTGTGGAGCTTATCCTGTTGTTTTGTAGCTTCCTTCCTGCTCTTGGTTTTCCTCCTGAATCTCTTATTGTCTTAACCTTTGTGTGTGCATGCTCTGTGACAGAGTTTTGTTTTTTACTTGTCTGTAAGTTTCATCACACTCATGTCCCGTCCCACCCTGGGGGGCGGGGAATTAGTTCAGGACTGGTCAGGAGCAGGGCCAGGATGGAGATTCAGGCATCTCCATCATCAAGAGTATCACTAAGGTTAAGGAAAGCATAAGATCCCCTAGCTTGAGGAACAGCTTAGGTGCCCCAGTTTCATGCTATCCCATAGTCATCGTGATAACTATAGCATAAAAATGAAAAAAAGGGTTAGTCTAGATTCCACTTTTTTGGATCAAATCTTCCCCGACCCCTGAGAGTCCTTGATATTGCTTGTTTGTTGACTCCAATGCTCCTGAGATACGGTTGATAAGGTCCTTCTAGAATTTCACCAGGCCCAAGGCTCATAATCATACATTCTCCCAGCATAGTACTAGCCACAAATATCCCTATAATGACAGCCACAGATTGCCTTTTCTCCCTGCCTTAAGGGTACTTTACATGCTGCGACATCACTTGCGATCTCGTTACCGATGTGAAATTCTAGATCACAAGTGCGATCTTTCGAGATCGCACATGCGTAAAATTATCTATGTGCGATCTCGAAAGATCGCACTTGCGATCTAGAATTTCACATCGCTAACGAGATCGCTAGCGATGTCGCAGCATGTAAAGTACCCTTTAGGCTATTTTCCCACAGTGCATCTTAAGATGCAGCGTTTTTGGCCTCAAAATATGCACTTGGAGCAAAAACGCATAAAAAAGTGTGTGTTTTCGCCACGTTTTTACCGCATTTTGCCCAATGGGTTTTTTAAGTCAAATCTATTAACTGGAAGGGCTCAAAAATGCTGGATAAACACAAATTATTGAAATGCTACATCTTGGGTGCATCTTCAAAAATGCTGCCAGGATGCAGACAAAAAAAAGATGCACAGTGTGGACTGCAACACAGAAATGCATGCATTTTGGTGCATCTTTGTGACCTCAAAAATGCACCAAAAGATGCCCTGTGTGAACATAGCCTTACACTTATCTTTTTTCATAGCCCTATCAGCTGCTTCTTCATTCTGTCTCTTGCATACCCATTTTCTCTTTTCCTCTACAATATCCAGATCCCTTCTTTTTTCGAGTTGCAGCAATGAAGTGACCATTATCTGCCCCAATGAAAAATTGTCGTGTTGCCTTTTAGTTGGCCACAATGGTCAACATCCTATGATTTTCCAGAGAGTCTCACCACATCTTATCACTAATGCATCCAAGACAGCCGGCCACAAAAGTCCAGCCTCAAATAGTGCTATCCACAGGTGCTCCTTATTGTAAACACTGCAGACTCCCCCTAAGACCTAGTGTGGCGCCCCTGACCTGGTCAGGCACCACTGAGTACTGCACCCATGCTGGGAACAGTACAACACAGGTAATCCGGAAGGCTGACCGGGGTGTGGAACACAGGCGCATAGTAATCAGCTCTCACACATGTACCCATGAGAGGACCCCTGGGGATCCCAGGAGGGGGAAAAGCCTTGACCTTCACTGGAATAGTGGAGGGGGCCAAAAGCCTCCATCTCCTCTCAAGGGGTGTGGTAAGAGAGTCTGGTTGCTAGGTGGCGTAGGCAAGAACAGGAGAGGAGGGGCAGTGAGTCAGTTAGAGCAGAACTCCAGAGGGCTCAGTGAGGAGCAGACCTGTGGGGCTGTTGCTGTCTAACAGCGCCCGCGCAGTGGCTACTGACGGGGGAGAACGGTCAACTAGGAGTGCTACCCGAAATCCATCTTCAGCTAAAGAAAGGGCACGGAGTGGGAAGTAAGGAGACTGCTAGAGAGTACCAGGCCCAAACGGGCGGCAGATCCCGAAGCGGAGATAGATCCAGCTTTCTTTTGCTAAACCTGCCGGTGTGGGGCTCTCAAAGCCCACGCCACAACACCACAAAAAGCCGCAGCCACGTAGCCACAGTTAGGGCCCATAGCTCACAGGAGGCAAGAAGCTGGAGTGATCTGGCCCAGGCGACAAGCACACGGCGAACGAAGGGGAGTGAGGCTTCAGCGACTTCCCTGGGTGACCCCCATAGGGACTCAAAGTCGGGGTCACCCCAAACCACCAAGGGCTAAGGAAGGCGAGTTGGTAGTCACCCTCATAAAGTCAGCCTGAAGGATACCTGGTTCCCACCTGGTTCATCTCAGCTACGCCCGGGCTACTCACCCTGTCACCTGAAGTGAGTAAAAACCCTGAAAGACATTCTGCCTGTGTGGAGTTATTCTGCGCCTTGTGGTACTACGCACCTACATCGGGCCCTGGGGCTTGCCTCACTCTCAGGAGGCTATTCCAACTAACTGCACATACCATCAGCCCCAGGCGACCCTCAACCTGCAGTGGCGGTCCCTGCTGGCCGCAATACTGAGAGTGGCGTCACGACAAGAAGAAGATCTCCTACCTGTGACCAGATCCAGCTACGTGGAGTCCCTGAAGGTAATGCACCGACACTACACCTGTGGGGCTTCACATCTGGCGTCACGAACAGGATAAGGACTAGACCTGTTCAGACAGGTGACCATGTGCCTGGGCGGTCCGCTTGAAAAATTGGAAGCGCCGCCATATTGCCACCATGAGAAGCGCGCTGAAAAACAACAGCAGCCCGCGCTGGAAGAAGTTACCGCCCACGAAGAGGTGTGGCTACCCAGAGATCCCCTGCAGAGTTCTGACCTTGCCAGCTATGAGAGTGGAAGCGTCCAGAGACGTCGGGACAGAAAGGGAGCCAGAAGCCTGCTACTGGGAGAGGAGCTGCTGAAAGAGGCAGAGCAGAAACTGAACAGCTTGCTATCAGAGGCAACGGCGAGTCCACAGCTGGAGAGTCGTGCAGAAGAGGGCGCAGAAGAAATGGCGTCTGACCGCAGAAATCCAGAACCGGGCTCCGCTGCCTGGTGGTATCGGGAGCTGGCCCAGTTCTGCGACCGACTGGAGAACCGGGTTGTGGAGCAGATCCGGGAAGAACGGATGGAAATGCTGGAGATGACCGCGGCGGTTCGGGCCTATGAAAGGAGAGCCGCGCGCCGAGTGCCAGACAGGACGGCGATGACGCAGACCCCGATGCTGCCACCGGTGGGTGAGTCAAGTGATGCCCCGGCCAGCGCAAGTGCCCCGACCCCTGCTGCCACGCCCGCGGTCCCCGAAGAGGCGTCCGGTGCGGCGACGCTGAAGCAGGCCGCAGCCACGCCAGGCGCGGCCCGCCAAGCCCCGGCCGCCGCAGCGATGCTCTGCTCGGCCCACCAAGACCCGGTCCCTGCAGCAACGCCCAGTCCGGCCCGCAAAGAACCGGCTGCCACCGCGACCCTCATCCGCGTCGCAGGCGTAACGCTGACCCAGGCCGCCGCCCTGCTAGGCCCGGCCCGCCGAGACCCCACCGCCGCAGCAACGCTCGTCCGCGCCGCAAGTGAGGTGCTGAACCAGGCCGCAGCCACGCCAGGCGCGGCCCGTCAAGCCCAGACTGCTGCAGCGACGTCCAGCCCAGCCTGCACAGAGCCCCCTGCAACAGCGACACAGATCCAGGCCGCCGCCAGCCAGGGCGCGGCCCGCCAAGACCAGGCCGCCGCCATGTCAGGCGCGGCCCGCCAAGACAAGAATGTACCACTGTTTACCCCGGCCTGCAAGGCCAGAGCAGACACCGCTCCCCAGTCCAAAGAGGTCCCTGCTGGAAAGCCCACGCTGGGGGAGGACCCCGAATACTGGAAGCTGAAGGCTGACCTAGAGGCCCAGTTCCCACAAGAGATGGTGGATCGGTATCTGCTCCCTCCGCACACCCCCAAGAGGGTTCCGGCAACCCCTGCAGCAACCACGCCAAAGAGTCCCCCGCCTGGGCCTGCTGAAGAAAGCCCATCCCCAGCACTGCCACCAAAGGAGTGCCAAGAAGAACTAAGGGGGAGAGGAGGCCAGGAAGCTGAGGAGCTGACTCCGGAGCCACCGGCAGTGGAGCAATACTCAGAGCCGGAGATGTTACCCTATTCCCGTTGGGATGAGGAGGACTTGACACCGTCTGCTGACGAAGATCAGCCCAGAAACCTCACCTGGGGCCCTGCAGGCATTGAGGTAACAGCCCAGCAGAACCCAGCCCGCAAGACCAGGCGTCGCAACAGAACAACGCTGTCCCCTGCACCACAGTCTCCAGAGCAGAGAGAAGTCACAGCCAGAGACCTACAAGAAAAACGGTCCCTGAGAAGAGCCAAAGCCCAGGTCAGAGGACCCCTTTGCAGAGGAGTAGTGGAGGATTTCAATTTGAAAAGTGGATATGGATTCATTGTAGCACCTGGTGTGAAGGAAGGGATATTTGTCAACCGAAGAGATGTGAGCGCTCATCTGCCTAGAGGACACCCTGGCAGAAACCTAAAGATGGGGGATTCAGTACAGTTTACCATGCATCAAGGCGAAAGAGGACTGTACGCGCTTGACGTAGCACTATGTACCAGCAAACCTTACAGCCACCCCATGCTACAGGAAAGAGAAACAGATACAGGAAAGGAAACAGATGAAGATCAAGAAAGAAAAGACAAGGAACCTACAGATGAAACTACCTCAGACGACGACAAAGAGCAAGAAAGCAGCA
The DNA here is from genome assembly GCF_048569485.1 of Anomaloglossus baeobatrachus. Classification (NCBI taxonomy): domain Eukaryota; kingdom Metazoa; phylum Chordata; class Amphibia; order Anura; family Aromobatidae; genus Anomaloglossus; species Anomaloglossus baeobatrachus. The sequence goes on along the minus strand of NC_134355.1, from coordinate 85,424,158 downwards.
GGTGCCGCAGCCCAACAGGCCAAAGCCCTGGTATGGAGGAGTAAAGTAAAGAAAGAAGTTATCAGTTAAAGTTTTGAAAAAGTTTGTTTTGCAACGTTCTCAAGTTCAAGTAATGTGCCCACAAAAACTATTGTGAGAAAACCATAAACCTTAAGGCTATGAACTGGCTATAGCCACAAACTCTCGCAGTGTAAATAGTTACACCAGAGGGCACCACCGCCACCAGAGTCAGCCTGTTTAGGGGCTTGGCTCGTCTGCAACCAGGAGGAGCCCGTCCGTATATAGGGCCTTGGCTTACCTGCGACCAGAGAGCATGCCTGTTTATGGGGCCTGGCTCTCCACCACAAAGAGGGTACCTGGTCAGCACCAACTGTGGAGGCCGCCTCTACATCCTGCCAGAAGAGGCTGAAGGCGCGGATCCACCAGGCCAGGTATACCCTGAAACCACCAGCCCATGAAAGCCGCCTCTACATCCTGCCAGAAGTGGCTGAAGGCGCGGCCAACGTGAGAGGGTTTTGGGTGGGTTAACGGACTTGTGGGTGGAGGGTGGTGATGTATGGTACCTGGTGCTTTTAAAATGTTTTACATGTTTTAATGTTTTATGCATTTTAAAATGTTGTCTTGCAGCCCGAGGACGTGCTGGTGATAACTAAGGGGGAATGTGGCGCCCCTGACCTGGTCAGGCACCACTGAGTACTGCACCCATGCTGGGAACAGTACAACACAGGTAATCCGGAAGGCTGACCGGGGTGTGGAACACAGGCGCATAGTAATCAGCTCTCACACATGTACCCATGAGAGGACCCCTGGGGATCCCAGGAGGGGGAAAAGCCTTGACCTTCACTGGAATAGTGGAGGGGGCCAAAAGCCTCCATCTCCTCTCAAGGGGTGTGGTAAGAGAGTCTGGTTGCTAGGTGGCGTAGGCAAGAACAGGAGAGGAGGGGCAGTGAGTCAGTTAGAGCAGAACTCCAGAGGGCTCAGTGAGGAGCAGACCTGTGGGGCTGTTGCTGTCTAACAGCGCCCGCGCAGTGGCTACTGACGGGGGAGAACGGTCAACTAGGAGTGCTACCCGAAATCCATCTTCAGCTAAAGAAAGGGCACGGAGTGGGAAGTAAGGAGACTGCTAGAGAGTACCAGGCCCAAACGGGCGGCAGATCCCGAAGCGGAGATAGATCCAGCTTTCTTTTGCTAAACCTGCCGGTGTGGGGCTCTCAAAGCCCACGCCACAACACCACAAAAAGCCGCAGCCACGTAGCCACAGTTAGGGCCCATAGCTCACAGGAGGCAAGAAGCTGGAGTGATCTGGCCCAGGCGACAAGCACACGGCGAACGAAGGGGAGTGAGGCTTCAGCGACTTCCCTGGGTGACCCCCATAGGGACTCAAAGTCGGGGTCACCCCAAACCACCAAGGGCTAAGGAAGGCGAGTTGGTAGTCACCCTCATAAAGTCAGCCTGAAGGATACCTGGTTCCCACCTGGTTCATCTCAGCTACGCCCGGGCTACTCACCCTGTCACCTGAAGTGAGTAAAAACCCTGAAAGACATTCTGCCTGTGTGGAGTTATTCTGCGCCTTGTGGTACTACGCACCTACATCGGGCCCTGGGGCTTGCCTCACTCTCAGGAGGCTATTCCAACTAACTGCACATACCATCAGCCCCAGGCGACCCTCAACCTGCAGTGGCGGTCCCTGCTGGCCGCAATACTGAGAGTGGCGTCACGACAAGAAGAAGATCTCCTACCTGTGACCAGATCCAGCTACGTGGAGTCCCTGAAGGTAATGCACCGACACTACACCTGTGGGGCTTCACACTAGCACACATGGCAAGTAATACGGAGCATTCCACTCGTACCAATATTACTCTATGGGGTAGCTCCCATGAACAATTATTTTCTCAGCCCTAATAGGACCGAGAAAACAGTCGCAGCATGCTGCGAGTGGAATGAGAGCTTGTTTCACTTGCACCCATTTAAGTCTACGGGCGAGAGAAAGATTGCATTGTTCTCGTGTTACACCGGTGTAACGTGAGAGCAGTGCGATTCTCACAGCAAACAGCAACGGAGGAGATAGGGAGATAAATACCTCCCTCTCCTCTTCAGCACCGGCCCTCCCCTCCGCAGTGCTGGCCCTCCCCTCCACAGCTGTGGTCTGATCGCACGATCTGACCACAATCGCTTGACACTCGGCTCCCGCTGTGCTGCGAGCGTGAGCCATGTGTCATGTGAGCACTCACAGTAATCCCCGTGTGGCTTCAGCCTAAAATGCTGGCTTCAGATGCCCCATTTCAGCTCTTTATACTGTAAGAAAGACTAATATAAACATAATACAACTATAACTTGCATGTGAAAAGAATCATGCGCGTATTTAATTTTTTATTACTTAAAAGTCCTTATTATACAGACTTAATTTGTGCAACTAGCCTATAAATCTCTTCCACTCGTAACCTTGTTATTTTGCAGTTTTAAGGTCCTTTATTTTGGGATGTTTTTGCAGATCACAGAGCTATGAGGCATGCAAGCGACATGATTGCCAATACATGAGTTACCAATTTTCAGAAAGCAACTTGTCACTTTATTTCCAGGCGTTTGATGCTCCTCCAGTTTCCTATAATTTTTCAGAACCCTTTTATCATTTAGACTTGCAAGGACTTCATAGAGTTTTCATGGCACAATATAAAGGTCCTGAACGATTATCTGTAAATGTGGATAATCACTTGCTTGTTCCTTCTTCTTACCCTCCCCCTTAGAAATCATTACAGAAAGTAAATAATCTTTTGCTTGCATCCATTAGGCTTGTAAACATTCTTAGGAGCCATAGAGCAGACTTTCTGTGCTCACTCAAATGCCATATGCTTACACTTGATGAGATAAAAAAAAAACTTGGCTCGCTAATTTCTACGAGAAACAGGGTCACTTTTTTCCAAGACCAATACCTTGTATGGCAGATTAGTCCTATTTAAAGGGAATGTGTCCTAAAAAAGTTTATATGTTAAACTAATTTTTTAAATACATATTTATTTTTCATAGCACAATTTATAATTAAAAAAAAAAAAACCTCACAAATTTGATGCTGCCTGCTAAGCCTAATACTGTACTAATATTTCCAGTTCATTAGAGTAAGCCAAGAGGACATAGATTGCAAAGACTTACCTGGGCATACCCTGATTTGAGCAAAGGCCATTGTGTGGCAAGGGGTGAGTTTGCCATTGTTAAAGTAAGGAAGGAGTTAAAATCTTCAAGCCAGCAAAAAAAATAGCGGGTGAGAATGTCATGCAACGGGCGTGGCAAGCGCGTTCAGACCAACCGAAGTCTGACACACGACGAAAAATACACCTGAAAAATACCACAGACAAGGCAGACACCGGGGAAACAATAACAAAAGTGGGCCCTGGTACTAGTGAGAGGGTAGATAGGCACCTTCTGTCCTCACCTGTAGCTGTCCCTGCTCTCCTAACCAGTCCCTATACAGTCTCTGAAACTGTCAACAAGCAGGAACCTGAGACCCTGAGAAACCCAATAGATGCCCTGACTAGTGAGATGCAAGTGAGGTTCCCACCGCTGCACTAAAGAGACAAGAAGGTAGGAGAGACAAACAGTGGATAAATAACCAAAATCGAGAGGATACAAGTTCAGAAGAATCCAAAGCAGCACCTTTCACCAAGAGGGCTTGCATACAAATAGTTTTGTATAGTCAGCAAGGCTTGCTGGGAGACCTGGTTATTTAAACCTAAGAGGGTGTGTCTACAGAGCAGCGCAGCTGACAACTGCAGAAGAGCTGCTAGCAAAAAAATGACATTAATCACTTCAATATAAAAGGAAACAAAATAACACTTAAATGTAGAGTCCCAGATAGAGATAAGGGGCTCCAGTACTCAAGCTGCCACTAGTCTCCAAGAACAGGGAGACAACCGTGACAGAGAGTCCATTCAGTAGACAAAGAACTGCTTGGGAGGGGGTTTGGCTAAGCTGGGTGGATTCTGGGAGTGTCTGTATTTACTATGCAGTTATGTATTTTACTATTTGCTATCATGTAAGAAACGCCTACATTTATGCATGGTATGCCCATAGTTCAGAAGACTATAAAAGAGATGATTGTCATTAAAATAAATTGGAGAGCTTTTGAAATTGCATGCCTGTGTATTTCTTTAATCCGCACCTGCACCATAGTATGAATCTCATAAACCTTTAAGAGGAGTAAGAATTATTTTAACATTACCTATTGTAAATGGTGGGCTCTATATTTTCTACTGTGTATAGATAAGTTATTTGTCTTTGCAGGCCTGCGTTGTTATGATAATGAGACTGCTGAAAAGTATTCCATACAGAACAGGAATTATGCGTTTAGTAATGGGCTTAGTGGTCAGTGTGTCAATTGCCAGATTTTTAATTTATATATAGTGATATGGAAAATTAAAAAAGTCAACATTTAAAAAAAAAAAAAAAATTAACAATAAAAAAAAATATTTAAGCATGAGCTCATTATCTGTCAACACATTCCCTTTTAAGCAAATAGAGAGGAAGGGAAAAATCAGCATAATACATTCTTATCTGGTAAATATCGGTGGGTGAGAGAAGGGATTGCTCACCTTTTTGGGTTATTAAACCCACAAACAAGGAAGGCAAGTAGGAAAGCTGCTGCTGTACTCTCTGGCCAGGAAACCTGCTGTAAAGGCAACATGATGGAGAGATAGGTAGTAGTCCGCACTGCAATGAAAGGAAAGGCACTTGACGTATGTTTCGCATCAATCTTCATCAAGGGGACAAAGCTTGATGCAAAACATACTGTATGTCTGGTGCATTTTCTTTGATAGCAGTGCAGAGTGACTACTGCTCCTATCTCTCCATCATGTTTGAAGCAAATTAAGCAGAGCTGCAATGCTCCACAGAGACCAAACACAAGAGAGGCACTGTTTCTAATAGGGAGCGACCATCTTTTCAGGTAGGTATGTATATATATATATATATATTTACACTCACAGTGTATATATATATATATATATATATATATATATATATATATATATATATATATATATATATACAGTTAGTAAATATTAAGTTGCTCTAAATGTTTTAAATGGTGGAAACCACTTTAGGCCTTCAGATAGTAGAGGCCCACTGATCTTCCCAGCTGATTTTCTAGGTTCTGAAAGGATATGGCTCTCAGAAAAAAACAAAAACAAATAAAATGAAATGCTGAATTCAGAATACCAAAAGGTCTAAGAGATGTTTCATCATTAGTCTATGCTCCCACAATGAGTTTTTGGCAAGTTTTTGACACTGTGTATTTTTGCACCAAAACCACAGCGTCTTACCGTTCCAGCAAAGTGGATGAGATTTATAGAAATCTTCTGCACACTGCGCTTCTTTTTTACTCCGCGTAATTTGACCTGTGGTTCATGTTTCAAATCTGCAAAATGTGAATTTCTCTTGTGGGTACACTGAGGTTTTTGTGTAGATTTTCCCAATAGACTTGCATTAGGTAAAAAAAACTCACATGCATTTTCAGGCCCTGTGTGCACTAGAAAAAGGATTTTTCTCAAAGTCTGAAAGATTAGCGCACTTGTGTTCACAAAACGCACCAATAACGCACCGGAAAATGCATGCATTTTTACCGCATTTTTTATGCGTTTTTGATGCATTTTTTCTCCAGGTTGGTCCCTGCGTTTTTTTACCATTATCGATGGCAAAAAACGCAGGAACCTGCAGAAAAGAAGTGACATGCACATTCTTTTTCGCAAGAAATTCTGCTGAAAGAATGTTCTTGAGAAAAAAAACGCAGCTATTTTTTTTTCCCCATAGGTTTTGCTGGGGAATCTCTGCAGAAAGGTTACAACCATTTTCTCAAGAAATTTCTGCAGCAAAAATGCAAAAAATGCGGGTAAAAACGCAGTGTGCGCACAGGGCCTAAGTGCGTTTCCGCTGCAGAAATGCATCATAAAAGCATGTAAACTTTACCTAACCAAATCAGTAACATTTTGTCAAACCCAAATACCAGGAAGTATCAAAACAAAGCAGCTTTATTTAAAAATTGTCATATAAAAAAGACAAAAACGCAATAAAAATGAATGTAAAAAAAAATGCACGAAAAAACACAAGTAATGTAATCAAAAACTCCCCACAAGCACATTGTAGGAACATTGCCCTAAAGGGTTGGAGATCACATTTGAGAATTGCGAGGAAAACTCAATACTACATGTGAGATTGGCCTTTCTTTTGCTTGTGAACCGTATCTTTAATACTTGATTATTTTTCCATATTCATGTATTACTTTTGAGGTACAATACATATATCTTCGCTTTGTTCCATTTTTCTTTTGTAACACTTATGAATGGTTTTGTATTTCTTGGACTATAAAACATTTTACTTAATATTCCCCCAGCATTTAGTATTCCAAAATAAACAAGTCGTACATTAGAAATGAAAAGGGAATGTAAATGTAACAACATTGTGAAGACTCATAGTAGGAAACTGATCTGCTCCATTTACTGAAGATTTCTATGGAATTGTTAAGGTCTAGGGCTATGCAGCGGCTTGTGGCTGCAAGACATAAGAGGCTAATGTCCCTGATAAAACCGCAACTAGTAAAAGTGAATTTGTCACTTTCATCCTTCAGGTTGGAAATTCTGCCGGATTTCATGTAACTGTAGGGTTGAAATAACACCATATTCATAATTAATAGTAGCCGTCATGCAATGTTCAGCTCTGCACTTACCTGCTGGCATTGTGGCGTCAGACTCTGCTCACACTGTAGAGTCTGACAAGCAACCTGAGGCTTCTGTATTGTTCAGTCAGAGCCGGGCATCGGCAGGTTCAGGTTCACTGGTCTTCAGCTCTGTAGGAGTTAATCCCTGCAGACTGATGTGCAGGACCCAAGTGCTCAGGTTGCTGATTGCAGTGTGCAGCTTTCTCCTCCCTATATTAAGCACGCCTTTTTTTTCCTTTTGTGCCAATGACAGCTTTTGCGAACCCTATCTTGTTGTTGCTCCTGTTTATGGTGATTTGTGCTGCACTTTTGAGCGGTGTGAGCTTTCCCATGTTGTGCGTTACTTCCACCCCTTTTTTATTACTCCCCAGTATACATATTGTCTCTCCTGCGTGTTTTGAGTGCTGTGTGTATGAGTTTCTGTTCTCCTCTGTTCGTGTCGCTTTGTTGGATTTTGTTTTTGTGTTTTCTGGCCTGCTCCGAGGGTGTGGGAGAGGGGGAGTAAAGGCCCTGTCACACACAGAGATAAATCTGCGACAGATCTGTGGTTGCAGTGAAATTGTGGACAATCAGTGCCAGGTTTGTGGCTGTGTACAAATGGAACAATATGTCCATGATTTCACTGCAACCACAGATCTGCCAAAGATTTATCTCTGTGCGTGATGGGGTCTTAAGATCAAGCTCCAGACAGGAGTTAGAGTCATGTTGGGGGCTTGAACCTTGTTACCATCAAACCTACCTTCAAGATAAGGGACATCACAGGGTCACGAGTCTTAGGGCCAGCCTAGGGACCCCTGTCCTGTTTCCATTTACCCCATGACAGTAGCGTAATATTGTGCATGGCCACCAGGTTCCAAGTAACAAAGGCCCAGAATGGTCATTTTGGTTGGCCTGTGTGATTCAGTGGTCTGCCTCCCTCTAGGAGAAAATGTACTGATTATGCCAGCCATACATTACCAGTACAATATCCGAGGCTAGAATGAGTGAAAAATAGTGACATTATTCCCACATGAACACAAGTCTGTAGGGGAGTTTAGGGTTAGGCCCACCCCTGCATTCATGTCCGGCACACTGAAGGTCTGTATACCCATTGTAAAGTGTAACTGCCTTTTGTAGAATTGCCACCAGGTGGCATTATAGCAGCACAGTTGTTCTGGCACCTGGGTGGGCAGCAGGGGGAGGAGAGTAGAGGATTTTAAGGAAGAGGCAATGGGAAGGGGATAGGAGAGTCCCTCAGGAGATGTACTGACAAGAACCCCAATTTGAATATTCTAATCCTAAGGGTCACCCCTGCGACCGTGACACGCGAGATTCATTCTGGATTGACTAATTGCGTCCCCCAAGGAAAGGGGTTTAACCCTGACAGTCTGGGTCTGGTGTTCGTATCACTTGGCTGCTGATACTCAGTGAATTCCTCACTCACTGAAGGTCAGTGCGCTCTCAAGTAGAAGGGTATGGCTGGGTTGCCTGTGCACGGATGGGTGAGCCCTGTCGGTTACGGTCCTTCTTACGTGTTAGCGTCCCCTATGGGTGGAATGAAGTGGCTCAACGAACTTCATGACACTGTCGGTGCCAGTGTGAAGTGTAGTGACGGAAGGAGAGGTCTAGAGGTGACAGAAGCTACCCAGATGCCAGGCATACAGACTGCTGCTAAATTATGTAAGGGAAGGAAGAACAGAAGGAACCTCTGTGGGAAGTGTACCGGTACTAGTGAAGCGAGGACCGAGGTGATGTAGAGATAACGGAAAATAAAGTTTGATTGTTTGAGAAAAGAAACTTTGACTGAACTTTATTTCCTGAGAAAGTGAATTTGGTGATTATGTGGACTGTTACAGATTTCTCCTGTGTGTGGTGCAGCACCGGGGAGGCGAGGTGTTATCGACAGGCTGAGCTGTGACCTGTCGTCCCCTGCTACTGTGAAGTCCCACAGGTGTTGTGTCAGTGCATTACCATCAGGGACTCCACGTGGATGGAACAGTCTGGTCACAGGTAGGGAACCTTCTTTTAGGATTTTCGTGACGCCACTCTCGGTATTGCGGTCAGGGTGACCGCAACTGCAGATTAAGGGGTGCCTGGGGCTGATGGTTGGTGCAGTAAGTTGTAGTGGCCTCCCGAGAGTGAGACAAGCCCCAGGGCCCTGTGTAGGTGTGTGGAACCACAGGTCGCAGAATGACTCAGGCACAGTCCAGACAGTGTTTCAGGGTTTTTACTCACAGTAGATGGCAGGTGAGTAACCCGGGCATAGCTGGGATGAAACAGGCTGGAACCAGGTATCCTTCTGGCTGGCTGATGAGGGTGACTACCAACTCGCTTTCCTTAGCCCTTTGTGTTTTTGTGGTGACCCCGACTTGAAGTCCCTACGGGGGTCACCCAGGGAAGTTGCTGCTGCCTGTTCTCCCCTCGTTTCGGCCGTTTGCTTGTAGCCTGGACCAGGTCACTCCGGCTGCTTGCCTCCTGTGAACTATGGGCCCTCTCTTTACTATGTGGCTGCGGACTCTGTGGTGGTATGGTGTGGGTCTGAAGAACCCCCACCGGCAGGCTTGGCAGAAGAAAGGTGAATCTATCTCTGCACTGGGACCTGTTACCCCTGCGGGCCTGGTACCTCCCTGGCAGTCCCCTTACTTTTCCACCCCTTTGCTCTCTCTAGCCTTGGGTGGAGTTCGGGCGGCACTACCAGGTGACCAATCTCCCCCATCGGTAGTCACTGCGCGGACGCTGTTAGACTGCAACAGCTCCAGGGTCTGCTCCTCACGTCTGCTCTCCCTGAGCTGCACACTAAACTGGCTCACTGCTCCTTCTCTCCTGTTCTTGCCTACGCCACCTAGCAACCAGGCTCTCTACCACACCCCTTGAGTGGACATGGAGGCCACGCCCCCTCCTGGAATCTCTCAGTAGTCCCTTCAAAGGTCAATGTGTGAGACCTGATTACTATGCGCCTGTGTAGTCACACCTCTGTCAGCCTTCTGGATTACCTGTATTGTACTGCCCCCAGCATGGGTGCAGTACTCAGTGGTGCCTGACCAGGTCAGGGGCGCCACACTACCATGACTACTACCACTGCCTGCCCCGTCCTCTCCACCACACACAAGTCCACAGGTCCTGCAGCCAGTAAGGATGCTTTCCCACTGTGTTTTTTCCCTTGTTCAGTGGTCATGTCGAGGCTTATGTCCGAAACACAAGGAAAATGCGATTCAGAGGGGGTCATTGACTGTAATGGTGCAGATGAAGTCACAGTGTGCTCTGTCTTGCACCATTTTCAGGTGTATACGCCTACTGAAGGTGGACACCCAGAGGCAGTCTACTACTTCTGGGTGTCCGCCTCCAGTAGGCAAATACTCCCGAAAATGGTGCACAACAGAGCACACAGTGAATCCGTCTGCATCATTGTAGTCAATGGTTCCATTGGCACATACTTCCAAACCCGTTTTTACGGGAGGTTTGGATGTAAGCCACGATAGGACCACTCAACTGGGACAAAGCACAGTGTGAAAGCACCTTAAGATTCTGGAGCCTGTACCAGCAGAGGAGGTAAGAGAGCAACATCACCACCACCTCCCACATCACGTGTGTTCCTGCAAGTCTGGCTGTGGGGAAAGAAAGATTTGGGATGATGGGATTGCTGCAAGGAAAAGGGATAAGAAGGGGAACAATGCTGCAGGTGGTAAGTGTTGCTATAGAGAAGGTGTGTTGAGCTATGCTGTAGTATTGCGTGCTGTTATGGTATATTATGCAGGTTGTACTTGGTTGCTCCTTAATTAAGTAATATGGGAACTGTGTTGAAATATTTTTGCTGGTGAGGCCCTAGAATCATTATGGAAGAAGAAAACGTTTGGTAAGTCGTGACGTATTGAATTTATTTTCATACACAGGTTGTTTTCTCATAAATTTATCAGGAAGATGTTAGAAAAAATATTCTGCCATAAAAGCATGCTATGATTAATTCCTTCCCAATAAATGACTAAGGGTGGGTGCACACGATCAGGACATGCTGCATCCTGGACGCAGGGTGTCTTCTCCTGCAGGGCTCAGCAGCCCATGCCCACAATCAGAGTTCGAGCCGCTGTGGACTTTAGCTCTTTCTCCCTGCAGCGAACACTTGAGGCTCCGCAGCATAAATTGATATGCTGCTACTCGGGAAACCACACCGCAGGGCAGTTTACACTGCGAGAAAACAAGCACAGTGGGCATGGGATTTCTATAAATCCCTTCCACTGTGTTTGTGTAGCACCCCACGGGGCAGGTGTTTTAACCTACTTGTTGCCAGGCCGGGGGTGCAGATCCTCTGCGTCGTCACGGGGTGGCCTGGCCCAGTTCCGTTACCCGGAGGCGGACAGGAAGGAGGATTGGAGGGTGACAGGGAGGATGGAGGTAGTAGTCGGAGGTTAGGAAAGTGTTTTAAGGTGATCGTGACGCCATCTGTGGTACGCGGCCAGGGATGAGGGCCGTCACTGCACCTGCAGGGTCTCTCATCGGGGCAGATGTTAAGTGCAGCCGGGATGGTGTCGCTCCCCACAGGCGGAGCGGGATAACCCCCGAGAGGATGGTGGGGGCAGTTGTAGTCCCCGTTGGCGCTGGGCGACGGCATTGGTTAAAAGGCAGGCAGAGGCAGGGGCTGCACTTCCCAGTCTTTTTACTCACAGGTTGTTCAGGCGCTGCCCCAGAGTACTGTCCTCTGCCACGATGGGCTCCAGCCGATCTCTGATCCAGCAGCGGTCACCGCCGGTGCCCGTGAAAGTCTTTTAGTGAAGTGTCCCACGGTTGCTGTCTGGAACCTGGACCGAGCCTCCAACTCCAAGCCACGGGCCCTCAAAGGGAGAGAAACACTAACTCCAGTTGTCAGTACTAGGTGTTATCCCAAGCTGTGCCCAGGAAGGTTCTCCCTAAAGTGTGTTGATTGCACCTACTTCTACCTCATGTGGTGCCTGCCACCAGTGGTTGTCCTAACGACTGGGGAAGTCCCATGCTTTGTGATGGCTGGCTACCCTGTCTGCCCTAGTCCAACCCCCTGTGAGTAAGCACCTGCTCTTGCTTGTGTGTATTTTGTGAAGGCACCAAGCAAGTTAACCCCCTCCTCACCCAGGATAGATATTACCCCTGAAAAGTGGTGTAATACCCTGTGGTGCCTGAAGCCCAAGGGTGCCATATTTGTACTGTACATCTAAGCATTTTGGACATTGGGACAATCAGAGGAAAAGTATAATAAAAACACGAGCACCACTTATGCATTTTTTTACCCACTCCTGGATTTGGCTACAAATACTGAGGTAAAAACTCACCGTATACTCAAGCATGTTCACGAGGCCTTTCTGGTACGTCATATGTGGGTTCCCATTCTTTAATGCGGAAAAAAAAGAATGCATATTTGGTATCACCATAATTGTACTGACCTGGAGAATCATATTGTCAGGCCATTTTTATTATATAATTAACGCTGTAAAAATAAAACTCTAATAACAACAGGTGTAATTGCACTTTTTTTTCGCAAATTAGTCTGACTTGGAATTTTTTCCTGGTTTTCAGAACATGTGGCCTAGAAAGGTGTATATATGGTAGGTGCACCCTATAATATTTTTAATGACATTTAAATCTTTTTTTTAAATTTTAAAATATTTTTCTGTGATGCAGCAAAACTTAAACCTATACCCCAGTGCATGCCAAAATAGAACAGTTGAATTGTTTCGAAAAGAGAATATAAAGCCTCGCTCAGACATATGATGGTGTGCCGCCCCCGTGCCAGCAGCCGGCGCTGCTCGGGTCCGGGCCTTCAGGGCAGGTGGCTCGAGGGTCTCCAGACCCGGGGGTCTCGCGGACACGCCAAATAAATGGGGGTCTAGGCCGTAGTAAGTTTGTGACGCCACCCACGGTGTGTGGTGAGGTGGGACACCACCGCTATTGTTATGGGGCACCCCGGGGAGATGTTGTGCAGCAAGTTGTGAACCCCTCCGTGGGCAGGGATGGTGGCCCCAGGACCCGGTGGTGTTGTGCAGGGGATAGCGACCGCAGGGAGTGTTGGTGTACTCACTGTTAATAAACCACACAAGTCTCTGGTAAACCAAGGTGAGGGTGGCCGGTGCCGCAGCCGGTTGCATTCAGGTCCCCTACCCGGCTGGTAGTCTCTATCCTTTTCCTCTGCACTGTTTTGTGTAAGGTTGACTTCCTAGTTTGAAACTCAGGAGTCCGCTCCCGGCTAAATGTGGCTTAAGGAGCCGTGCCCGCAGACGCTGGCCCGTGGAATCTATGGGCCCTGGCGGTGACCTCTTATCCCTATCAGTGGGCTGTTGTCTTCTATGAGGGACTTTGGGTGGGACAGGACCTGTAGTCCTGGCCTCAATCGGTGAATTAACCAGCCCTCTTAGTTCCGGTTTCTGGCTTCAGGGTCCGAGTACCCCACTTTGTGCTACGGTTTCCGGGTCGGTTCCCAGCATCTGTACCGGCGGGCTACAACCCTGTCCCAGTCCACCTCGGTTCTGCCGAGCCTTCTTCCCGTCTCCTGCTGACGGAGACCACCATGTGCCTCCTAGCCAGTGGCACCAGGACTCCTACCCTGGTACCGTTCAACTTGAACTCTCCTGCTGGAGCTACACTTAGCTCCAGCCCACAGTCCTCTCCAAACTGAACTTCAGACTACACTCTCTCTACTGACTGTTTTCCCGCCCTGGGCTGTCTGGACCCCTGGGTGGGCGTGTCCCAACCGCCTGGTCACGCCCACTGGTGTGTCTATCTTTCCCTAAGGGGGGTGACTAGGGTTTCTGGTTGGCTGTGTGTTTCTTAGTGAGGGAACGGTGTAATGCGGGGGCCTATTTGTGACTACCTGGTTATGCCAGGGCATCACAATGGCATGCCATGAATTACTAATTACTTATTTGATGAATTATCTACAGAGGAGATTACATTAAAGGGAATACAAGATACAGATTTATTTTCATATTATCTCATCCAAGGAGCCTCCTTCTTCTTTATGGTAAATGCATTTTGAGTTTTTGACGATGAAAGGGTTGTCCTTTCTATAGCATTTTTTAATCTCTTATTGACATATGACGTACTGGTACAAGATAAGTACGTACTGGCCTCCTGACTTTGATGTGCTCTCCAAGCCAAGCCTCTTTGCCAGCACATGATGGCTGTCATAATCAGCCATCATCTGCTTCTAACAGCTGTGGGCGTTAACTGTCTGTTAAATGTCACTATCAATCTGCAACAGCGACATTTACAGTGCCCGAGTAGGGAGGTACATCATTCTCTGTTCTCATCAGCGCCCATTCCATGGTCTCATAACACCAATGAGTCAGCATGATGGCAAGGGGTCAGCTGAAGAAACCTGTGCCTGTCATGACGGTTGTTCTGTGAAAGCGAGTCCGTGGCATAGGAGACCGTGACTTTTGCTATATACAGCAGTACTGTGACATTGATGTATACTTTATATAGCAGAAGCGATCAGATCATTGCAGGTTCAAGTTGCTTAAAGGGACTAACAAATATAACAAAAAAATAAAATGTTTTAAAAAAAAAAATGTGTGTATATATATATATATATATATATATATATATATATATATATACAGTGCCTACAAGTAGTATTCAACCCCCTGCAGATATAGCAGGTTTGATAAGATGCAAATAAGTTAGAGCCTGCAAACTTCAAACAAGAGCAAGATTTATTAACAGATGAATAAATCTTACAAACCAACAAGTTATGTTGCTCAGTTAAATTTTAATAAATTTTCAACATAAAAGTGTGGGTCAATTATTATTCAACCCCTAGGTTTAATATTTTGTGGAATAACCCTTGTTTGCAATTACAGCTAATAATCGTCTTTTATAAGACCTGATCAGGCCGGCACAGGAGTTATCTTGGCCCACTCCTCCATGCAGATCTTCTCCAAGTTATCTAGGTTCTTTGGGTGTCTCATGTGGACTTTAATCGAGCTCCTTCCACAAGTTTTCAATTGGGTTAAGGTCAGGAGACTGCCTAGGCCACTGCAACACCTTGATTTTTTCCCTCTTGAACCAGGCCGTGGTTTTCTTGGCTGTGTGCTTTGGGTCGTTGTCTTGTTGGAAGATGAAATGGCGACCCATCTTAAGATCCTTGATGGAGGAGCGGAGGTTCTTGGCCAAAATCTCCAGGTAGGCCGTGCTATCCATCTTCCCATGGATGCGGACCAGATGGCCAGACCCCTTGGCTGAGAAACAGCCCCACAACATGATGCTGCCACCACCATGCTTGACTGTAGGGATGGTATTCTTGGGGTCGTATGCAGTGCCATCCAGTCTCCAAACGTCACGTGTGTGGTTGGCACCAAAGATTTCGATCTTGGTCTCATCAGACCAGAGAACCTTGAACCAGTCTGTCTCAGAGTCCTCCAAGTGATCATGAGCAAACTGTAGACGAGCCTTGACATGACGCTTTGAAAGTAAAGGTACCTTACAGGCTCATCTGGAACGGAGACCATTGCGGTGGACTACGTTACTTATGGTATTAACTGAAACCAATGTCCCCACTGCCATGAGATCTTCCCGGAGCTCCTTCCTTGTTGTCCTTGGGTTAGCCTTGACTCTTCAGACAAGCCTGGCCTCGGCACGGGTGGAAACTTTCAAAGGCTGTCCAGGCCGTGGAAGGCTAACAGTAGTTCTATAAGCCTTCCACTTCCAGATGATGCTCCCAACAGTGGAGACAGGTAGGCCCAACTCCTTGGAAAGGGTTTTGTACCCCTTGCCAGCCTTGTGACCCTCCACGATCTTGTCTCTGATGGCCTTGGAATGCTTCTTTGTCTTTCCCATGTTGACCAAGTATGAGTGCTGTTCACAAGTTTGGGGAGGGTCTTAATTAGTCAGAAAAGGCTGGAAAAAGAGATAATTAATCCAAACATGTGAAGCTCATTGTTCTTTGTACCTGAAATACTTCTTAATACTTTAGGGGAACCAAACAGAATTCTGGTGGATTGAGGGGTTGAATAATAAATGACACTCTGAATAAACTTTTCACAATTTAAAAAAAAAAAAAAAAAAAAAAAGAAATAACATTCTTTTTTGCTGCAGTGCATTTCACACTTCCAGGCTGATCTACAGTCCAAACTGTATATATATATATATATATATATATATATATATATATATATATATATATATATATATATATATATATATATATATATATATATATATATATATATATATATATATATATATATATATATATATATATATATATCTTCAAATCAGCCCTTTTTTCTCACCAGTAAGAATTGAAGAATAAAAAAAAACACACATATTTGGTGTTGATTCAAAAAACAATGCAGGAGCTTTTTCCTATGCGTTTCGACCTGCATAGGTCTTAGTCATGACTAAGACCTATGCAGGTCGTTTTATACTGATGGAAAGAAACTTTTAATACTCAATAAAGGAATTGCTTTTACCTTCAACTCTCCTGGAGACGCTGGAAATTTTTCTGTATTGTTTCTTGTATTTTCACCCCCAGGTCAGGGTATTTCCGTGCGCCGGAGGTGAGATCAGGCGTGAAGAGGGGTGAGCTGAATTTCTTTATTTACTTGATTCAAAAAAGTCCTATATATCAGAATTTAAAATAAATTATTCCAATCAGTACATAACGTAATAAAAAAAAAAAAGAAGAAAAGACCAGAATTGTGTTTTTTCAGCCATCAAAACAACACAAAAAATCTAATAAGAGACAATCAAAAAATGATAATAAAATAAATAAAATTATATAAATAAAAACTTTGACTTGGGGCACAAAAAATACAAGCCCTCATACAGATCCATACACCGAAAATTTAAAATTTTACGGCTCCTGGCAAATATCAACACAAGCAAAAACTATCTTTTATACTTATATACTGAACACATATATGAAGAAAATATGTGTATTTCAGCTCACCACTATAGGATTGAATCCCAAGAGGAGAATCCGGACGGTACTCGCAGGACTAGTAAGGCTGTGAGTGATCAATTATGGGTTGGTCCGCTGCAAAAAACATCCATGGCACTTGAGAAGGATAAAAACTTCAAATTTATTCCATAAGTTTAAAAGGGTAAAAATTAATTCCTCCGATCAACGCGTTTCAGAAGCGATCATCGTTAATCATGATCGTCAGAAAACATAACATAGAAGAGTTATGTGTCTATGTTATGTTTTCTGACGATCATGACTAAGGACGGTCGCATCTGAAACGCGTCGATCGGAGGAATACATTTTTACCTTTTTAAACTTATGGAATAAATTTTAAGTTTTTATCCTTACTTCTCAAGTCCCATGGATGTTTTGTGCTGCGGACCCACCCATAATTGATCAATGTACATATATATGTATCAGAATTTTTTTCACCCCTTATATAAAACAAAAACTGTGTTATCACCGTCATCATACTGAGTTGGAGAATCATATTGCCAAGTAGTTTTTAACATAAAATAAATGCTGTAAATAAAAACTATTGCGAAATTCCACTTTTTTGTGCCATTTCGCTACATTTTAAATGTTTTTTTCTGCTTTCTATTACATCAATTGGCATCATTCAAAAGTTTAACTCGTCCCGCAAAATAAACAAGCGCTCACACTGCTATGACGATGGAAATATAAAAACGTATCTTCTCTTGGAATAAGGGGAGGTAATAAAATGCAAAAACGGAAAGAAGGGGTTAATATTTTCCAATTCTATGATCATTCTGCTCCCATCTCACCATCCTGGTAAATGTTGCATCATTTCACATTACATCCTATAACTCGCCACCACGATGGAATTATCCATAAATCTGAATGTTGTACAGTGATTTATTTCTTGGTGGCCATGAATTGATTTCTGCTTGAAATGGTTATTGCACGGATACGTTTGGAAGCTGCTGTGGACATTGTGTCCCCTCTGCCGAGTGCACATTGTGGAAACCCTTTGTCTATGGAAAAGCAATTGTAACATTTTTTTTTAGAGAATCTATATAAGTGGAAGAGTGGATTTCTGCGGCCATTGTGTTTGCCAAAAATATCCCTTTAAAAATACCACAACCCTTGACTGGTATTAGAAGCTGGAGTGAGAGTTGTAGTAAAAATCCTGGTCTCCTGGGCTCTGTGTTGTGTTTTTCCTGTGTTATGGTGCATATGTTTTGCTTTAGACGGTAAAATGCATATTTTATATTTTCCGTCCTTTTACATAGTTTCACGCTTGAGTAAAAAATCAACTAAGTAGTAAAATTGCTGTAATACATAAGATCAATATATACAACAGGATTTTATTTTGCTGAGGTCTTGATAAATTTCCCATTTGCAAAGTGTACATAACATTTCCCAGATATAGGGAAGCTTGCCATTGAAGGTATATACTCCCAGCCAGGTCTTAGCAAGTTTTACCAAAATTAATACCAGAATTTTATTTTAACCCCTTACCGACATATGACGTACTGGTACATCATATGCTGGCTCCCTGACTTTGTTCTTGACTACCTGAGCCGGCATCTTTGCTAGCAGATGATGGTCATATTATTCAGACATCATATGCATCTAAGAGCTGAACATTGAGCTGAGCTCTACCCGTGGCTGTTAGCCTGTTTAATGTCACTTAATCTGTGACAACGGCATTTACATTGTGTGCTGTGGGGGGGCATGCTGCTCTAATCACACAACAGCGAACCTGCAAAATGATCACATGACACTGATGAGTTTGCTTAAAGGGGTTGTCCACTATTAGGGCAACTCCTTTTGATTCTACCTGTTTCCTCCAATTAAAATAAAAGGTCTTTTAATCACCTCCCGTTCTGGTGGCGTTCCA
Source organism: Anomaloglossus baeobatrachus (assembly GCF_048569485.1). Lineage (NCBI taxonomy): Eukaryota > Metazoa > Chordata > Amphibia > Anura > Aromobatidae > Anomaloglossus > Anomaloglossus baeobatrachus. The sequence continues at coordinate 85,405,684 of NC_134355.1, read as the reverse complement.
GCACTGTCAGTAATTGCGGTTTGGGGCTCACGTAACATTGTGGCATCACAGGAGCCCTGTGTTCAATCACTGACATCTTCTCTCGCCATGCCTTCGGACTAAATGAGCAATGAACAGGAAGTGGCAGCCGTAGAGTCACTTCCTGTCGATTAACTAATTTGGTCCGAAGACAGGGAATGAGAAGGGGGCAGTGATTGGACGCAAGGCTCCCGTTATGCCACAATGTCACGTGAGGCTCGAAACACAATTACTGACAATAGTGGAATAATGCCAGAACGAGAGGTGAGTACAGGGTCATTTATTTTAACTGGGGGAAACAAGTGGCATCAGAAGGGGTAGCCCTAGTAGTGGACATTCCCTTTAAGATCCCTGTGACTGTCATGGGGATACTCCTGTAAAAGCCAGCCCTTGGCTGGCATTCATAGGAGACTGTGATTTTTCCTGATATCTGATATCTTAATTTAACCATGTCTTTCTCTATAATGAATTCTACTTAGGGATGTATTGAATTATTAGTATTAGTATATAATTCCCTAATGTATAAGAGTACAGTATATATGACAGTGTGCTAACTATGCTTTATAAATAAGACATTATAAATTGTAACAGAACTTTCAATAATAATCTAAATATAATTTAATAATAAAATATTAATAATATTGATAATACTAATAATATAAATATAACTTAATGGTATAATAATAATAATACCATAAAAAGCAATAGAGATAACAGTAAATAAATATAAATATATATATACTAGAAGGTGGCCCGATTCTACGCATCGGGTATTCTAGAATTTACGTATTGTGTAGTTAATGTATGATTTTTGTTATATATATATATAGATGTTGTTGTGTGTAGTTACCAAGTGTTTGTGTAGGGCGCTGTACATGTTCTGGGTGTTGTCTGGGTGTGATGGGGGGTGAGAGCGGTGTTGTATGTGTGTTGCGTGTGTTGCGTTGTTTGTGGAGCGCTGTGTGTCTGTAGCGTTGTGTGTGTGTGTTGCGCGGTTTGTGTGGGTGTGGTGTGTTTTGGGGGGAGGTATGTTTTGTGCAATGTGTGTGTGTTGCGTGGTATGTGCGTATATTTATGTATGCCGCGGTGTTTGTGTGTTGGGTGTTGTGTGTGTGCAGGGTTGTCTGTGTGTGTGGGTGTCTTTGTACGGCGGTGTTTGTGGTTCCCAGTGTGTGTGTGGTGTGTTGTGTGTGTGTGTGTTGGGGGGAGGTGTGCACCTCCCATCGTGCTCCATCCCCCATGCTTCGCACTCCCCATCGTGCTCCATCCGCCATGCTGCGCACTCCCAAACGTGCTCCATCCGCCATGCTGCGCACTCCCAAACGTGGTCCATCCGCCATGCTGCGCACTCCCAAACGTGCTCCATCCGCCATGCTGTGCACTCCCAAACGTGGTCCATCCGCCATGCTGCGCAGTCCCAAACGTGTTCCATCCGCCATGCTGCGCACTCCCAAACGTGCTCCATCCGCCATGCTGCGCACTCCCAAACGTGCTCCATCCGCCATGCTGCGCACTCCCAAACGTGCTCCATCCGCCATGCTGCGCACTCCCAAACATGCTCCATCCGCCATGCTGCGCACTCCCAAACGTGGTCCATCCGCCATGCTGCGCAGTCCCAAACGTGCTCCATCCGCCATGCTGCGCACTCCCAAACGTGCTCCATCCCCCATGCTGCGCACCCCCCATCGTGCTCCCAGGCTCCCCCGGCATCAGCCTCCCCCTCCCAGCCTCCCCCAGCATCAACCTCCCCCAGCATCAGCCTCTCTCCTCCCAGCCTCCCCCAGCATCAGCCTCCCCCAGCATCAGCCTCTCTCCTCCCAGCCTCCCTCCTCCCAGCCTCCCCCAGCATCAGCCTCCCCCAGCATCAGCCTCTCTCCTTCCAGCCTCCCCCAGCATCAGCCTCCCCCAGCATCAGCCTCTCTCCTCCCAGCCTCTCTCCTCCCAGCCTCCCTCCTCCCAGGCTCCCTCAGCATCAGCCTCCCCCTCCCAGCCTCCCCCAGCATCAACCTCCCCCAGCATCAGCCTCTCTCCTCCCAGCCTCCCCCAGCATCAGCCTCTCTCCTCCCAGCCTCCCTCCTCCCAGCCTCCCCCAGCATCAGCCTCCCCCAGCATCAGCCTCTCTCCTTCCAGCCTCCCCCAGCATCAGCCTCCCCCAGCATCAGCCTCTCTCCTCCCAGCCTCCCTCCTCCCAGCCTCCCCCAGCATCAGCCTCCCCCAGCATCAGCCTCCCCCAGCATCAGCCTCTCTCCTTCCAGCTTCCCCCAGCATCAGCCTCCCCCAGCATCAGCCTCTCTCCTCCCAGCCTCCCCCAGCATCAGCCTCCCCCAGCAGCAACCTCTCTCCTCCCAGCCTCCCCCAGCATCAGCTTCCCCCAGCAGCAACCTCTCTCCTCCCAGCCTCCCCCAGCATCAGCTTCCCCCTCCCAGCCTTCCCCAGGATCAGCCTCTCTCCTCCCAGCCTCTCTCCTCCCAGCCTCCCTCCTCCCAGGCTCCCTCAGCATCAGCCTTCCCCTCCCAGCCTCCCTCAGCATCAGCCTTCCCCAGCATCAGCCTCTCTCCTCCCAGCCTCCCCCAGCATCAGCCTCTCTCCTTCCAGCCTCCCCCAGCATCAGCCTCCCACTCCCAGCCTTCCCCAGGATCAGCCTCTCTCCTCCCAGCCTCCCCCTCCCAGCCTCCCTCAGCATCAGCCTTCCCCTCCCAGTCTCCCCCAGCATCAGCCTCCCCCTCCCAGCCTTCCCCAAGATCAGCCTCTCTCCTCCCAGCCTCCTCCAGCACGCCGTGCTCCTCTGCCGACACTCACAGATCCGATCGCATACACTCACACACACCCGATCGCATACACTCACACACACCCAATCGCATACACTCACACACACCCGATCGCATACACTCACACACACACACACTGACGATATCGCACATCCACGCTCACACTCACAACATCCGGAGATACCACATGCTTCTGGCCATGTGATCCTCCGGCAGGTCCTGGAAGGTCACAACAGCACAGTATCGAGGCCGAGAAGCAAGCGATATCTCCGGATGCTGTGAGTATGTGGATGCGATGTGATGTGTGTGTGAGGTGTGTGTGAGAGTGAGTGTGAGCCGGTGTACACTGGTAACTATGATACACATCGGGTAACCAAGGGACCTTAGTTACCCGATGTGTATAATGGTTACCAGCGTTCACGGCCTCCATCAAGATCCCAGCATCGCAAGGTTATGTCTGGCGCTGCTGGGAACGTGACGGAGCCGGTGTACACTGGTAACTATGATACACATCGGGTAACCAAGGGACCTTAGTTACCCGATGTGTATAATGGTTACCAGCGTTCACGGGCTCCGTCAAGATCCCAGCATCGCAAGGTTATGTCTGCGATATCCCAGGATGTTGTGAGTGTGTGGATGTGATGTGTGAGGTGTGTGTGAGAGTGAGTGTGATCTGATGTGTGTGTGTACTCACCTGGGAGTCGGAGCTCCGTGTCAGTTGGGCCAGAGCGAGCGTGCATTGCGTGAGGGGGGCGGGGCCTGCAGAGAGTCGGGGTGAGAGGCCAATCCGTGTGGGGGGGCGGGGCCATGGCGAGCCCACCGGCCAATCAGCTTTGTGTCACCGTAAGGACACAATTTTGGAGCATGACAGACAGACAGACAGAATAAGGCAATTATATATATATATATATATATATATATATATATAAAAACACCAATATTTAGTGTCTGGAGTAGTTATATTTTTGGTTGGGTATTGTAGATCACTCTCAGTGTACACTGTGTAAAGAATTATTAGGCAAATGAGTATTTTGATTACATGATAATTTTTATACATGTTGTCCTACTCCAAGCTGTATAGGCTTGAAAGCCAACTACCAATTAAGTAAATCAGGTGATGTGCATCTCTGTAATGAGGAGGGGTGTGGTGTAATGACATCAACACCCTATATAAGGTGTGCTTAATTATTAGGCAACTTTCTTTCCTTTAGCAAAATGGGTCAGAAGAAAGATTTGACAGGCTCTGAAAAGTCCAAAATTGTGAGATGTTTTGCAGAGGGATGCAGCAGTCTTGAAATTGCCAAACATTTGAAGCGTGATCAATTCATGGCAAATAGCCAACAGGGTCACAAGAAGCTTGTTGGGCAAAAAAGGCGCAAAATAACTGCCCATGAATTGAAGAAAATCAAGCGTGAAGCTGCCAAGATGCCATTTGCTACCAGTTTGGCTATATTTCAGAGCTGCAACGTTATTGGAGTATCAAAAAGAACATGGTGTGCCATACTCAGGGACATGGCCAAGGTAAGGAAGGCTGAAAAATGACCACCTTTGAACAAGAAACATAAGATAAAACGTCAAGACTGGGCCAAGAAATATCTTAAGACTGATTTTTCAAAGGTTTTATGGACTGATGAAATGAGAGTGACTCTTGATGGGCCAGATGGATGGGCCAGAGGCTGGATCAGTAAAGGGCAGAGAGCTCCACTCCATCTCAGACGCCAGCAAGGTGGAGGTGGGGTACTGGTATGGGCTGGGATCATCAAAGTTGAACTTGTGGGACCTTTTCGGGTTGAGGATGGAGTGAACCTCAACTCCCAGACCTACTGCCAGTTTCTGGAAGACAACTTCTTCAAGCAGTGCTACAGGAAGAAGAAAAACATGATTTTCGTGCAGGACAATGCTCCATCACATGCATGCAACTACTCCACAGCGTGGCTGGCCAGTAAAGGTCTAAAAGATTAAAAAAATAATGACATGGCTTGTGGTCCCTCATAAAATGTAAGCTCTACAGGGAGGGAAAACAGTACACCTCTCGGAACAGTGTCTGGGAGGCTGTGGTGGCTGCTGCACGCAATGTTGATCGTAAACAGATCAAGCAACTGACAGAATCTATGGGTGGTAGGCTGTTGAGTGTCATCATAAAGAAAGGTGGCTATATTGGTCACTAATTTTTTGGGGTTTTGTTTTTGCATGTCAGAAATGTTTATTTCTAAATTTTGTGCAGTTATATTGGTTTACCTGGTGAAAATAAACAAGTGAGATGGGAATAGATTTGGTTTTTATTAAGTTGCCTAATAATTCTGCACAGTAATAGTTACCTGCACAAACAGATATTCTCCTAAGATAGCCAAATCTAAAAACAAACCCACTCCAACTTCCAAAAATTTTCAGCTTTGATATTTATGAGTCTTTTGGGTTGATTGAGAACATAGTTGTTGATCAATAATAAAAAATCCTCTAAAATACAACTTGCCTAAAAATTCTGCACAAGGTTTATACTATATATTCATTTTTTAAGAGCATAAGTTATATCAAATCTTTTTAAAAGTCTTAGATTACCAAGGAACAAAATCCTGAGCACAAGTGTATTGGCTTGAAATGGCAGTGTCTCTTTGTCACAATGTGGCTGAATGTCCCTTGGATTCAAGAAGCATGTCCTTGTTATTGCAGGAAAACGTTCTACCATTGCGCACATGAATAGAGTAAATGTCCCAGAGAGGAGTGGACGCCTAATGTACATTATATAGGATGTGTGTCTTTTTACAGAATCCAATGGGCTGGAACATCCTGGAGAAGGAATTATTTGTTGTATCTCTTGAATGACCCCAGCGAGGGGTCCACACAAAGCCATTGTGGGTTTTCACCTATAGGTTTTGTGATCCATGAAGATTACAACACACTGCACTCAGTAGCACAATAGTAACAATTTGTGCTCATACAGGTGGCAATGGGCGAGTTTACCCATGTATACAGTCAGACCTACAAAACGCATCCTGTTCTCTAAAAGCACATTCCTATTCCTCTCCATTAGCTGGAAGTAGATACTATTTGATGTGCTCTTGGTCCTTTTATATTTTATTGAATTTTTTCATAGGAAATTCATGGTCATCGGCACCAACTGTTCTCATTACAAATATTTTTCTCATGTTAAGTGATGTGATTTGGGCGCTAAAAACAAACGTAACAGAAATGTGTCAGCTATTTAACTAGAAATCAAAAAGTGGTTGCAGTACACTTAATCACATATTCCATATTCATAATGTAGCACATCTAGTTTTTTTCTCCCACTAATTCATATGGACATATGCTCCGTAACATGCTTCTTTAGGCCTCTGTCACACTCACGTGAAAAAAATGAACCGTTTTTTCACGTACGTGTTAAAGGAGTGGTTTGCTCCCCGTGTGCCGTGTTTGTGGCACGTACGTGTTCTCCGTGTGTTATACGTAATAACACATGGAGAACGGAAAGCCCCGCCTTACCTGATTCTTCCGGAGCTGTCTGTGGTGCTGAATGACAGTTTCCGGCACAGGCCATGCCCCGCTGACGCTGCGTCCGGCCCCCAGTGAAGAAGATGCGTTGTTCAAAATCACTGGGGGATGGATGCAGGTGACAGCCGCGGCACAGACTGCAGGGCTGGTGGGGGTGAGTATGTGTTTTTTTTATTTTTAACATGACACGTGTGTTTCTCCGGTGCGTGTCACGTGGGCCCGCATCCACACTACATCCGTGTGGTACGGGTGCGGGCCGTGTGACGCCCGTGCTGCCGGAGAAAAACGGACATGCCACCATATGCAACACACGGACACACGTAAGTACGGAACGGACACACGTTCCGTTCCTAAATACTTACGTGTGTCCTAACCATTAGGAATACCTAGGTCCACGTGTGTACGTGCCTCCGGTACGTGAAAAAACTGACAAACACATACCGGAGGCACGTGAGTGTGGCAGAGGCCTTACAGAGTATACATACCCCTAGAAGTATTGGATAAAATTCAGATAAGCATTTTATAGTGACACATGGGCTTCCTATAAAGCCTAATACTTCACTTGTCACTTTATATTGAGATATATATATATATATATATATATATATATATATATATATATATATATATATACACTGTGTGTGTGTATGTATATATATATATATATATATATACATACCGCGGTGGCTCGAGGGGGTCTCTGCACCCGGGGTGTCGTGCGGACACTCAAATTTAAAAGGGGGGATATGTACAGGGGGGTTAGAAGTTTGTGATGCCACCCATGGTGTGTGGTAAGATGAAGTACCACCGCTGCTGTTGGGAGCGCCCGGTGGCGGTGGTATTGCAGCAAGGTGTTTAACCCCTCTGTGGGTAGGGGGCTTGCCCCGAGGCCCGGTGATGGTAGTGAATGGTTGCCATTGGGGAGGAAAGGGTTTTTCTGCGAACTCCCTCAGTCCAAGAATACTGACACCGACACCTCGTAAACCAGAATTCTGAGTACCACTGCAGCAGGGAGGGAGCACGCGTGGATCCGTGCCCCTTGGTGTTTCTTGTTAGCCTGTGACCTTTTCCGTGGCACTTTCTTCACTATTTGGACCCTGTAGTGTGAAACTAGTCGGGTCCCGCTTACTCGTATGGCTAACAGAGTGAGCTACTTCCCGGCCTAGGGTCCACGTACCCAGTCGTACCCTGACCCCTGCCCGGAGATGGCTCAAGGCCGCCGGCTGCCCTCCTCGGCAGATCCGTGCCCCTTGACACGATCCCCTGCAACTGCTGTTCCAGCTCCTACCAGGCCCATACCAACGTCTGCCACCTAGTATTCTACAAGGAGCCCTGCTCCTGACCTCCTCCAGCTACTTGTGACCTCTCCTCTCGAGAGTCACTGCACACTCTCCTTCCTCCTAACACCCCTGACTCTCCCCTATCAACCCCCCAAGTGGGTGGCCCTATTCCCTTCAGGCCCCCCAATGGTGTGTCTGGTGGTTGTGGAGTGTTCCTAGGGTTTTGACTGGCTCTGCTCTTAGCAACACCGAAGGCCAGGGATCCGTAACTAAGGAGGATTTGGATACCGTGCAGAAGGGCAGATTGCACAATACCCTGTGACGACCTGATAGGCCAGGGCGTCACATTCCCCTTTGGTTAAACGTAGCTCGTCCCCGAGCTACAGGACACCAGAGGTTTATTTTGTTTTAACCTTAGAAAAAGGAAAAAGTAAGATTAGTCAAGCATTTATTAACAGGTTCATCCCACACAGGGGAGGCACTTTTCTTAAACGTTACTAACTTTTAAGAGTTTATCGTCCAACAGTGGGACGCTACTGGTTTTAATGGTAACGGAGGCTCAACCTACTCCGTTGCAGCCCCTTCCTGCGACAGTCGAGTCCCTATGTCCCGGACCCAATAACCCGCCACCCAAACAACCTGACCCCCTGGAAACCTATCCACGGGTCCGTGACCAGGTTAAGGTCCCAGGTGTTGTCTTTAGACGACTCTGGTTGGCACAGGAGGTGCAACTATTTACAATACACAAGTTCGTGCCGGTCACGCCAGTCCTGTGACCATGGTCCATATTTACTTATATATACTTAAAAAATATAACGGAGTCCATGTACTGGGTGTACACACTGAAAAGGAATTTGGTTGTTAATCAGGTAACTTCTTCGTTCATTTTCAATTATTTACTCCAACTTTCATTTGCTGATATCTATATGAAAAACAACAAACTGTGAAAACCAATAAACGAAAACACCGATACCTAACAGTTCTATGGCATCGTAAAACCACTGGCATTATAACATTTTTCAACATTCTTCTCTGTAAAAGCCCTGAGCAACCTGGTAGTCGTTGCCCCTTGCGCCGGCCACCACCGGGGCCTCCTGGTGCTGTCTACCAGTACTGCACCTCTCAAGGCCCTGATGGCCTTTTCCCGGGAACAAAGAGTGGGAGAAAGGTTCAACAAGGAGGGCGCAGTCTATATAAAACTTTTAAAACATGTAGGTTCCGGTCCCATTCTAATGTTGGGTACCCCCTAGGCACACTCTTGCAAAGTGCCCTGGCAAACCACAGCGATGGCTGATAGGAACCACTTCCATTGCATCTACTGAGATCTCCTCATCTGAAGTGGACTCTGCTTCCATTTCCATGATCTCCAATGCCAACTGTGCCCGTGATGACAGGATCATCCTGCGGCAGTTTCCTCCATATCGTAGTACCCATGCTGCTTCTGGGGTACTGGAACCCGAATCGCCTTCCTCCATTGCCTCCGGTTCCGAGTCCACAGTAACCGGGTCAATTTGGTCGGAAGCTACAGACTGATCATCGCTTTCAGAAGTTGCGAGATCCGCTGCCGGTGATGTGGGCAGCGCCTCAGGGTCAGTCGCAGAGGAGGGTAGAGGCGTCGGCGACTGAGTGCTGGCTTGGAATGGGGGTGGCTCGTATCCCACAGCCGCATCGGCCAGATTAAGGAAATCATCTGGGACTGGGTAACCTCTTACCCGCTCTTCTCGTGGAACTTCAGTTTCACTGGTTTGCACTGCCGCGGCTATCCTCCGTGTCTCCATCCGCAGAGCTGCTCCGGGTGTCTCTGCTGAACAGCTGCGCCTCTCCGCCATCTTGACTCTGCGTCGTCCAGGAACATTATCGCAGAGTACTGGTGTCCCTGCTCCACTTCAGCTGTTGTTACTTTCCGGCACGCCCCCTCTGTGTTTTCTCAGCACTCTTTCGCGCGCTGTGGCCCTCTGGGAACTTCCGGTTCCGGCCTCACACGCAAGATGAGGGGCAGGGCTTAGGCTTTGCGCGCTTTCTCATGGAAGACAGTATTTTGGCGCGAAAAGATGGTGGAATTGGTGGGAAAAGGACTCTTGTCTCGCCTTTTTTGGCTTTCAAGGCGCACGTCACCGAGGTAAGTGGGTCCTGCTCATATCCTGTTCGTGACGCCAGGTTTTTTGAGGTGTACCGCCCCCGTGTCCGCAGCCGAGCTGCTCGGATCCGGAACCGCAGTGGCTCAAGGGGTCTCCGCACTCGGGGGGGGGGGGGGGTCGTGCGGATACTCGAATTTAAAAGGGGGGATATGTACAGGGGGGTAAGAAGTTCGTGACGCCACCCACGGTAGTGTGTAGACCCTGTAGTGTGGAACTAGTCGGGTCCCGCTCACCCGTATGGCTAACGGAGTGAGCTTGCTCCCAGGGTTCACGCTTGGGATTTTCTGTACTATGTATTGGGAAAGTCCTATCCCCTCATTGCGCTAGTACCCCGATTTTGGAGCGGGTGGAGGATGAATCTAGAAGACTTCACCCTCGTCAGGTAAATTACCAGGATGCGTGAAGCTACTTCCCGACCTAGGGTCCACATACCCCGTCGTGCCGTGGCCCCTACCCGGAGATAGCTCAGGGCTGCCGACTGCCCTCCTCGGCAGATCCGTGCCCCTTGACATGATTCCCCTGCAACAGGGATTCCAGCTCCTACTAGGCCCAGATCAACGTCTGCCACCTAGTATTCTACAGGGAGCCTTGTTCCTGACCTCCTCCAACTACTTGTGACCTCTCCTCTCAAGAGTCACCTCACACTCTCCTTGCTCCTAACACCCCTGACTCTCCCCTACCAATCACCCCAAGTGGGTGGCCCTATTCCCTTCATGCCCCCCCCAATGGTGTGTCTGGTGGGTGTGGTGCAGAGTGTTCCTACGGTTTTGACTGGCTCTGCTCTTAGCAACACCGAAGGCCAGGGATCCGTAACCAAGGAGGATTTGGATACCGTGCAGAAGGGCAGATTGCACAATACCCTGTGACGACATGATAGGCCAGGGCGTCACATTTATACATACTATATACAATATCCCAGAAGTGAGTACACCACTAACATTTGTGTAAATATTTTATTATATCTTTTCATGGTACAACGCTGAAGATCTGACAATGTCAAACAGTGTAAAGTAGTCAATGTGCAGCTTGTATAATGGTGTAAATTTGGTGTGCCCTCTAAATAACTCCAAGTGAAAAGGTTTTGGTACCGTGTTAGCCAGTTGAAAAATTATTGAATGTTCTCAGTGAGAGGAACAAAATTATAATCTTGTGATACCTTTTAATGGCTAACTAAAATAAAATAAAATGATGTTACAAAGCAAGCTTTCAAGACATCTCAGGTCCCTTCATCAGGCATACCTGATGAATATATTAGGGATACCATGCCTGATGAAGGGACCTGAGATGTCTCGAAAGCTTGCTTTGTAACATCACTTTATTTTATTTTAGTTAGCCATTAAAAGGTATCACAAGATTATAATTTTGTTCCTTTCACTGAGAACATTCAATAATGTCTAAATAACTCAACACACAGTCATTAATGTCTAAACCACTGTCTACAAAAGTCAGGACACCCCCAAATGAAGATGGCCAAATCGTGCCCAAAGTGTCAATATTTCGTGTGGCCACCATTATTTTCAAGCACTGCCTTAACTCTCTTGGGCATGGAGTTCACTGGAGCTCCTTCATCCTTGATGACAACATCATGGAGCTGGTGGATGAGAGACCTTGTGCTCCTGCACCTTCCGTTTGAGGAGGCTCCACAGATGCTCAATAAGGTTTAGGTCTGGAGACATGCTTGGCCAGTCCAGCACCTGTACCTCTGTTTCTTTAGGAAGGCAGTGGTTGTCTTGGTGGTGTGTTTGGGGTCGTTATCATGTTGGAATACTGCCCTGCAGCCCAGTTTCTGATGAGAGGGGATCACGCTCTGCTTCAGTATGTCACAGTACATGTTGGCATTCATACTTCCTTCAATGAACTGTGGCTCCCCACACCCAGCATGACATTATGCAAAGCTGCCGGGCTTAATGACGCTCCCGGTCTCTCTCTTAAGAGAGTGAGATTTGGATTGAGGAGTAATGTCTCCTCTGCTCTGACACAACTTTGAGCTGGTAATATCATCAAATCAGCAGTTCAAAGCACTACGATTCTAGTTGAGTTGACAGTGTGCGTGCCAACAAAGAGGGCTCTGCATGCCATATATATATGAATATATATATAAAATACACCCAAACAGTTAAAGATATATGGCTTTTATCACGACAGTAGGGCATTTAAGTAGAAGCATGCAATGGTGATTTCCTCATCTCAAACTATTTATTGAAACAAAATCCAACTGTTGTGTGTATACCCCCCAAAAAAGTGTAAATGTCTCTCAATAACTTGACATGTGGCCTTGAGCATCAATTGAGCATCAATTATAGCTTGACAATGACGTCTCCTGCTGTTCATAAGTCAAGTTATTATCTGTTGAGGCATGACATTTCACTCTTGTTGAAGGGCATCTCTCAGGTCATTGATGTTCTGGGGTACTGAGTTACGACACTCTAAATGGCGACTCAGCTGATACAATAGGTTTTCTATAGGATTAAGGTGTTGGGAAAGAGCAAGTCACTTTATTTGAGGCACCCCAGTCTCCAGCAACCATTCCCTAATGATATGACCTCGATGAGCTGGAGCAATGTTGTCCATAAAGATGAAATTAGGCCTGCGTTGTTCATGCCGAGGCACAATGACTGGTTAATGATGTTATTCAAGTAGCAGGAGCTTATCACTGTACCATTCACAAAGCATAGGGCAGTTCTGTATTGACTAAACATACCTCCAAAGGCTCGTCTGATGACAAAAGTAGTTGATGTATAGCGCTCCCTTTAACATCACCAACATCCTTGCTGGCCATCATTTCTGCTCGGTGTGAATCGACTGGCCAGAGCTGATTTCAGAGGTAACACATTTGATGTTTTTCAATCCCTCAGTATTTAGATCCCAGACTTTATGTCTGAACTGGTACATCTGCTGAAGAGCAATTACCTGTCCACACCAGGAGGTCTTACTTCAATGGAGCTTGAAGTGTCAGTTCTCTCTCTCATCCCCTTTTATAATCAATCCAATATGTGTCATGTGGATGTGGATATGTCCCCTATCGAGAGATGTCTTCTGGATTTGAATTTCTATCTATGACAAGCCCCCAATCAGGACCTCTTCTATTAGTTGTGCAAGAACAGATCTTTATTCTGGAGGAGCACAGGTGTCTATTGAAATCAGTGGATAGTCATTGATTTTTAATGAGCGCCATGTAATGCTTTGCTGCAAGCAAATCTAAGCATTATCCCCCAATCTTCCACTCAAAAATGCCAGTTGTTTTCTCGTGCCTCTGGTAGCTGGCTTCAGAGACACGCAATGTGAGAAGGAATCTTCAAAACCAGAGAACCCCTTTAGGGGTACTTTGCACACTACGACATCGCAGCTGCGAGCTCGGTGGGGTCAAATCAAAAGTGACGCACATCCGGCGTCGCTATCGATGTCACAGTGTGTAAATCGTTTATGATACGATTAACGAGCGCAAAAGCGTAGTAATCGTATCATCGGTGTAGTGTCTGACATTTTCATAATTACGCTGCAGCGATGTTACGATGTTGTTCCTCGTTCCCCTGCTGTGTGAGAAGCCGCAGGAGCGAGGAACATCAGCTTACCTGCGTCACCGCGACTCACGCCGGCTATGCGGAAGGACGTAGGTGGGCGGGATGTTTACGTCCCGCTTATCCCCGCCCCTCCACTTCTATTGGCCGCCTGCCGTGTGACGTCGCTGTGACGCCGCACGACCCGCCCCCTTAGGAAGGAGGCGGTTCACCGGCCAGAGCGATGTCGCAGGGCAGGTAAGTGCATGTGAAGCTGCCGTAGCGATAATGTTCGCTACGGCAGCTATCACAAGATATCGCTGCTGCGAGGGGGGCAGGGACTATTGCGCTCGGCATCGCTGCCATCGGCTTGCGATGTCGTAGTGTGCAAAGTACCCCTAAGTGTTGAACCACTGCATAAAAGTTTAGTTTCCTAATTTCAAAATAATAATAATATAATAATAATAAATCTTTAGTTCTATAGCGCCAACATATTCCGCAGCGCTTTACAATTCAGGAGGTCTTATACAAAGAAATAACAGTTATAGAAAGTACAATGATTAGAGTAAGGAAAAAAAAAAGACAACCCTGCTCGTGAGAGCTTACAATCTACAATGCGATGGGGGGTGGAAACAAGGTGCAAGTGCTTATTTACAATGACAATCCCGAAATGGGGGATAAATAAGGGATGCCTTAACCAGTTGGCCAGAACCTTGAGATGCATTTGGGTGCAGTGGAGTTTGATGTGGAGTTATGCAAATTCAATTCGGCTAGGGGGTGAGATAAGCCACCCTAAAAAGATGCGTTTTTAGGGAGCGTCTGAAGCTGAGTAAGTTGTGATTCATCCTAGCTTCTTGGGGTAGAGCGTTCCAGAGGATTGGTGCAGCTCGGGAGAAGTCTTGGATTCGGGAGTGGGAGGTTCGGATTAGTGTGGATGTTAGTCGAAAGTCATTTGCAGAGCGTAGAGAACGGGTAGGATGATAGACAGAGAGGAGGGTGGTGATGTAGGGGGGGAGCCGCACTAATAATAATAATAGTAATCATAGAAAACACAGGAGATAACAATATCCTAAAAATAATGTGACATAATGTCCAGATACTGAAAAATACAGGCTTTTCACACTGTACCAGAAATGTGTTTTTCAAGCTACATTTGAAGTGTGATTAATTATGTAACAAAACAATATTCCAAACGCATAAGGAAGTGTTCAACTAAATCACTGAGAAGAAATGTAATGGATATTTTGAATTGCCAAAGTCGAAGACATATCTTGAACCCAAAAAAGATGTGGTAGCAGGAGGGAAACGTGGTTGGAGCAATGAAGTAAAAAGCAACCTGTTCCACCATATTATGTTCATGCTCAACCATCTTTTTCTGTTATTTTATAATTGCCAAGCTCAGTGTCTCAATATAGATGTATAACTAGGAAGAATTTTGCGCACAGACACTGCTTTGGGTTTAATTGGATCTAGGCAGGAGAACATAGAAGGCACAGACTTAAAACACCACTCCAGCATTTTTTTTCAGCCCTGGAGTGGTGCTTTAAATCTAAGTCCCCTACCCTCGGTCAGACGTTACATTACAAGCTCTCATTGCAAGTCTATGAAAGCCAGAAGGAGGCTCTCATAGAGATTCAATGAGTTTTGACCTCCGGAGTGCTCCATGAAGCACTGGAGCAGCCGGTGGGTCACAAACTGCCGAAGAAGGACAGGAGCTTTGGTGAAAACACATAAAGACATTGGATGGTGAGTGTAAGAATAGGGTTATGGGACTTAGGTTTAAAACGGTGAAATAAAAAAAACACTAGAGTGGTGCTTGAAGACAGACTTTGTACACTTTCTCCACATACTTTGTACTATTAAGTCTTGACCTTCATCAGTAGTAGGAGACTACAATGTTTGCCTGCCTCAGCCTAATTAACTCTGTGTCGGTCACTTCACCGTCTTGGAAGGGTATGTTGGTAATCAAGGGCCGCACCAATATCTGATCCTCTAACATAGCATAGCAAAAGTCTAATTGTAAAGTTTTATTCATGGGATGTCCTTTAGAGAAACTGCAGAAAGGACAGAGGAATTATCTGAAGAACCACAATCCCTTACTGAAAAAATTACCCAAGTGTAATCCCCTATTCACTTAAAGTGACCACAAGGAAGTACAAGACACATGGTGATCACTGTCAGATATAACAAAAGGATCACGGTGCTTGTTTGGTTCTTGTGGTGATGATCGCCTGGTTCCCTCATTAATCATCTGCTGATTGTCTATGCTTAGAAGAATAGCTTTAATTTAACAAATTCTCCATAAAGACAGCATTATAAGGAGGCCGACCAATAGGCCAAACACAGTACCATAAAGCCTTTGTTCATAATAAGCAAATCATAATATAAGTATGAGTCTGTGTATATGTAAGAATGCATTCAAAAATAGATATGTTAAAAGCTTATTTTTATCAATTAATGAAATGCAAAGTGAGTGAACAAAAGAGAAATCTAAATCAAGGCAATATTTGATGTGATCACACAGATTTTGAAGGAACTCGGCAGGAAGGTTATCCAAACATCTTTCGACAACTAACCACAGATCTTCTGTGGAATTAGAGTACCGTCACACTTTAGCGACGCTCCAGCGATCCCACCAGCGATCTGACCTGGTCAGGATCGCTGGTGCGTCGCTACATGGTCACTGGTGAGCTGTCAATCAGGCAGATCTCACCAGCGACCAGTGACCAGCCCCCAGCCACCAGCGACGCGTGGAAGCGATGCTGCGCTTGGTAACTAAGGTAAATATCGGGTAACCAAGCACTTGGTTACCCGATATTTACCTTGGTTACCAGCGCACACAGCTTAACGCTGGCTCCCTGCACTCCTAGCCAGAGTACACATCGGGTTAATAAGCAAACCGCTTTGCTTATTTACCCGATGTGTACTCTGGCTACGTGTGCAGGGAGCAGGGAGCCGGCACTGGCAACCTGAGAGCGGAGGACGCTAGTAACCAAGGTAAATATCAGGTAACCAAGCAAAGCCCTTCGCTTGGTTAATCGATATTTACCTTGGTTACAGCTTACCGCAGGCTGCCAGAAGCCGGATCCCTGCTCCCTGCACATTCAGATTGTTGCTTTCTCGCTGTCAAACACAGCGATGTGTGCTTCACAGTGGGAGAGCAACGTCCAAAAGATGAACCAGCACTGTGTGTAACGAGCAGCGATCTCACAGCAGGGGCCAGATCACTGTTCAGTGTCAGACACAGCAAGATCGCTAATGAGGTCACTGGTGCGTCACAAAAACCGTGACTCAGCAGCGATCTTGCTATGTGAGAAGTACCCCTTAGGGGTGCTTCACACACAGCGAGATCGCTACTGAGATCGCTGCTGAGTCACGGTTTTTGTGACCTCATTAGCGATCTCGCTGTGTGTGACACTGAGCAGCGATCTGGCCCCTGATGTGAGATCGCTGCTCGTTACACACAGCCCTGGTTCGTTTTTTTATTGTTGCTCTCCCGCTGATAAGCACAAATCGCTGTGTGTGACAGCGAGAGAGCGACAATCCTGAATGTGAAGGGAGCAGGAGCCGGCGTCTGACAGCCTACGGTAAGCTGTAACCAAGGTAAACATCGGGTAACCAAGGTGGTTACCCGATATTTACCTTCGTTACCAGCTTCCGCAGCTCTCACGCTGCCAGTGCCGGCTCCTGCTCCCTGCACACGCTAGGTTAAGCGGTGTGAGCTGGTAACTAAGGTAAACATCGGGTAACCATACCCGATGTTTACCTTAGTTACCAGTGTCCGCAGCTTCCAGACGCCGGCTCCGTGCAAGCGCAGCGTCGCTTGCACATCGCTGCTGGCTGGGGGCTGGTCACTGGTCGCTGGTGAGATCTGCCTGTTTTACAGCTCACCAGCGACCATGTAGCGATGCAGCAGCGATCCTGACCAGGTCAGATCGCTGGTCGGATCGCTGCTGCATCGCTAAAGTGTGAAGGTACCCTAAGTCTCACACAAATCCTTCTATCTCTTCATCTAATTCCAGACAAACTCTGTGGGGGCCATATCATCACTTCAAGGACTTCTTGTAATTCTTTATACTCAAATTAGTTCTTAATTACATTGGCTGCATGTTTGGGGTTGTTGTTCCACTGCAGAATAAACCTGAAGTCAATCAGACCCCTCCCTCATGATATTGCATGATGCACTGGTGGACACAGACAGAAAAGGGCCCCTGTGCAAGAACAATATATGGCCTCCTTGCAGCCCAGGAGCTCATCATAATGCACAATTCCACCTCCAATGCATACCTTTTGGGGCCCTGTGCGGCTGCACTAATGATATGTCCATCCCTGGCATGATGGCAAGTATCTGTTTGTATTCCTTAGCTTTGAAGACATTGAAACATATATGCTGAAATACAGCCCTTATCTTGCAAGGAACCCTGCACATGCTTCACTGTTGCCTGCAGACACTCATTATTGCACTGCTCCCCAGCCCTTCAGGAGACAAACTGCCTTCTGTTACAGCCAAATATTTCATACTTTCACTCATCATCAGTCTAGAGTACCTGCTGCCATTTTTCTGCACCCCAATTCTTACATTTTTGTGCAAAAATGAGTGGCTGAGCTTTGTTTCTACTTTGAAGGTATAGTTTTCTTCCTTAAAGGCCACTTCTGATTTCTCCAAACCGTAGACTGGTCTAGCAAGGTTTCAATGGCTCTTGCCAGTTCTGAGCTGATGGCACTGCTGGATATTTTCCGATTAAGAGAGAAAATAAGAATGATGTGTCTTTCATGTGTTGCACTAAGTTACCTTGGCCAACCAGTGCATCTACAGTCCTCATCATTGCCTATTTTTTTGGTATCCTCAATGTGGAGAAATACTTATCCATCATACCTAACCATAAGAAAGGCATCTGAATGGCTCCAATTTTATTCTGTAGCAGGATAATGACTCCAAACATACAACCATTATGATTAAGAACTATTTTCATAGTGATGGTATGGCTCCCCCAGAACCTCTGTGTGAAATTTTGTGAAAAGATTTCCGCAAGCCTACATCTACAGAAGATCAGTGGTTAGTTCTCCAAGTTTGGAACAA
The DNA here is from genome assembly GCF_048569485.1 of Anomaloglossus baeobatrachus. Lineage (NCBI taxonomy): Eukaryota > Metazoa > Chordata > Amphibia > Anura > Aromobatidae > Anomaloglossus > Anomaloglossus baeobatrachus. Next base: position 85,387,414 of record NC_134355.1, on the reverse strand, counting down.
GCTCCGAGCTGAGTTCCTTGAAAAACCATGTACAATTGTACCTAGAAGAATTAAGGCTTTGACATTGTTTTGAAGGCAAAGGGGCGATCACACAAAATATTCATGTGATTTAATTAGTTAATCGGTAAAAATTATTGACACTTCTATTTTTTAAATCATTTTACAATATGCAGTATTTTTATTTATATACTGTATGTATGTGTGTGTGTACAGTATATACATGTGATCATTATTTCTATCTACATATTTTATTACTTATCCGAGCTCACAGAGTAATTTGTCCTGAGAACAGTTAGCAAGTTGCATGTCCCCGTATACTGACAGCTATTTACATATATCACATTACAGTTATGCACTTCAGTAACGTTGACGGCTTTAAGTTTATCCACTTAAACCATATTATTATTCACTTTGATTGACAAGGGGCCTTTGCAGACTAGTGATGAAAGACTTACAAATAATTATTTTTGAAGGGACATGAATAGGCCTTGATAATATAAGTAATCTATGTATTTTGAGAGATCTGGAGGACAGGGAATTTCCCTCTTTGTACTTCAAAGGAGCCGACATGTCTGTTAGCATTATTAATTGACTTGTAACATGAAGTTATATGCACTGACCAGAACTCGGCTTTCAACAAAATAAAATAAGAAATCAAATCTCCAGTGTGTTAAGCTCTTAGTTATGTTATACTGTGTTATCTTTTACAGATACCCACCATCTAGTTCGGTATTTACGCAGGCTGCTATCTAGAAAACATTAGGCAGTACGGTATTTTTGATTGTTAACTCAAGAAATATAACTCTATCCCCTGATTAATTGTCTGGTTGTCCCTAATCTCCTATTTCTGCTCATCAGTATGTCCATATAGTGCTTCTCACTGCTGATGTGCTAGGAAAAGAAACAGATGACTAAGGATAGCTACTACACTAGTGACTGGGTAGACTCTACCCGGTAGAGTAACAGTTGTTGGGCCACACCAATCTAATATTTAGGAAATGTCCTTTAGATAAGTGATATATCTTATTGATGGAGTGACCCTCGACTCTGCTCTATCCTTCAAGCCACACATCCAAGCCCTCTTCAACTCATGCCGATTACAACTCAAAAATATCTCCCGGATCCGTGCTTTCCTTAACCAAGAATCTGCAAAAACATTAGTGCATGCCCTCATCATCTCCCGCCTCGACTACTGCAACCTCCTGCTCTCTGGCCTACCTTCCAACACTCTTGCACACCTCCAATCTATCCTAAACTCTGCGGCCCGCTTAATCCACCTCTCCCCTCGCTACTCCCCAGCCTTGCCACTCTGCCAATCCCTTCACTGGCTTCCCATCGCCCAACGACTCCAGTTCAAAACATTAACCATGACATACAAAGCCATGCACAACCTGTCTCCTCCCTACATCTGTGACCTAGTCTCCCGGTACCTACCTGCACGCAACCTTAGATCCTCACAAGATCTCCTTCTCTGCTCCTCTCTTATCTCCTCTTCCCACAATCGTGTACAAGATTTCTCCCGCGCATCCCCCATACTCTGGAACGCTCTACCTCAGCACATCAGACTCTCCACTACCGTGGAAAGCTTCAAGAGGAACCTCAAGACCCACCTCTTCCAACAAGCCTACAACCTACAATAGCCCTCAGTCCAGTAGACCACTGCACAACCAGCTCTGTCCTCACCTATTGTACCATCACCCATTCCCTGTAGACTGTGAGCCCTCGCGGGCAGGGTCCTCTCTCCTCCTATACCAGTCTGTCTTGTACTGTTAATGATTGTTGTACGTATACCCTCTTTCACTTGTAAAGCGCCATGGAATAAATGGCGCTATAATAATAAATAATAATAATAATAATTGATGAGAAAATCTCCCAATATCGTGTTGTAAAAGTATTATTGTTGTTTTAGTTATATCTAGTTTATCACATCTTGTGCCCACTTAGGCGGGCTTCACATGCTATGACATTTGCTGGTGATGTCGAGCGCGATAGCACCCGCCACCGTCGTACGGCCGATATGTGGTGATCGCTGCTGTAGCGAACATTATCGCTACGGCAGCGTCACACGCACATACCTGCTCTGCGACACTCCAGTAAGACTTTATTGGATTCCCAACAGACAACAGTATATAGTACAATCCCAGCAAGAACACGAGATGGTGCAAGTGACAGAGTCTCACCCTTCCGCTGAACCATGGTCCCTAGGCTAAATTCCTGTAGAATCACTGGTGATAGGAGCAGGCCCCTTTTTATTTCCCTCAGCTCACATTTCAGGGCATTGTGTACCACAGCATTGGGGAAAGCTAATCATGGCTATTTCCTCATTGTTCGCTTGTTCAATTGTCCTCCAAATGACGTGGACTAGTATACCGCAGGGGGCTGATTCAATACAGCAGGCATTCCACAAGTTAAGGTACCGTCACACTAAGCAACATCGCTAGCAATATCGCTGCTGAGCCACAACTTGCTAGCGATATTGCTGTGTGTGACATCCAGCAACAACCTGGCCCCTGCTGTGAGGTCGTTGGTTGTTGCTGAATGTCATGGGCCATTTTTTAGTTGTTGCTCTCCCGCTGTGAAGCACACATCACGACAGAGCAACAACTAAATGTGCAGTGAGCAGGGAGCCGGCTTCTGCGGACGCTGGTAACCAATGTAAATATCGGGTAACCAAGAAGCCCTTTCATTGGTTACCCGATATTTACCTTAGTTACCAGCGTCCGCCGCTCTCAGCTGTCAGTGCCGGCTCCCTGATCCCTGCACACGTAACGTAGTAATTAACCCGATGTGTACTGTGGCTAGGAGTGCAGGGCACAGGGAGCCGGCACTGGCAGTGTGAGAGCGGCGGACGCTGGTAACGAAGGTAAATATCGGGTAACCAAGGGAAGGGCTTCTTGGTTACCTGATGTTTACCGTGGTTACCAGTGTCCGCAGAAGCCTGCTCCCTGCTGCCTGCACACGTAGCAGAGTACACATCGGGTAATTAACCTGATGTGTACTGTGGCTAGGTGTGCAGGGAGCCAGCGCTAAGCGGTGTGCGCTGGTAACCAAGGTAAATATTGGGTTGGCTACCGGATAATTACCTTAGTTACCAAGCGCAGCATGCTTCCACGTGTAGCGACGCTCCAGCGATCCCTGCCAGGTCAGGTTGCTGGTGGGATCGCTGGAGCATCGCTTAGTGTGACATCTCACCAGCGACCTCCTAGCAACTTACCAGCGATCCCTATCAGGTTGTATCGTTGTTGGGATCGCTGGTAAGTTGTTTAGTGTGACTGGGCCTTAAGCATGCAAAAAGGGCATCAGACAGTCCCACATGAAGCAATGGCCCATGTCCGTTGACTCACCGAACAAAGGAACAATACGTCTAGCATAATTAAGAATAGTTCACTTCCCACAAGAGTGGCCAAATATTCCTTATTGACGCTGAGTTGTCACACTCATCACATCCACAGTACATATAATGTTTCCTGGCATAGTGTGTATGAGTCCAAACACTCCAGTAGACCATCCACTTCAAGAGTAAATAGAAAAAGAGCTGCTCATACAAAGAATAAAATAATGGAATTTTCTTTTTTATATTACAAAAAAGGATAATAAACCTTCCAGTGAATACATGATAGCCATGGTAGAGAAACGAGTTTCTGGTGGAACAATAACACCCTTACTCATAGTTTGACATAGTGGCGGAAACGCGCCAATCTATCATGGCTATCATGTGAATATTGCAAGGTTTTTAATTTCCATTTTTGTAATACAATAAAAAAAAATGTATTCCTTGGATGTGCAGCTCTTTTTCTCTAAACTTACAATAGTAACACTGCAAAATTAGAGACATTTAAGCTGGCGCTGGGTTCCAGCATATACAGTTACCGATTTGGGTGTAGTTTTACTTGTCCGCAACCCTTTTATGGGACAATTTACAGGATTTTCAACGGAAAATTGTTGTCAATTGTAAATGTAAAGAATAGAAATCACTAGGTTTTGTTTTCCACTCATATCTTTCTTTCTACATTGTTTGATGAGTCCCAGGAGAGTTGTCCTCAGTCTAGAGAACCTCCTGACCTTCTTTCTGCACTTCAATACTTACATTTTTTGTCTAGAAAGTTAAATTTTAGAAAATTGCACAGATATCCAATGCAGATATGGAATGGTTGTTATTTGTTCCTGTAATGTGACGCCATCACTGCAGCTGGAGACCTTTGGGGGACCAATGAACATGAGAATGGTAGTGGATTGGTAATGTATTGGGGTTTTTTTGTAACCCATTATCAACATATGTGAAAAAAAAAAAATTGCCAGATATTGGTTAAGGTTCATCTACATGAACCGATCGATGGCGTTAAGTAACTGTAAATATTTACCGATCAGTGGTAGTTTGTTAGCTTGTTTACACAGGCAGTCCGCACTAAATGAAGCTCACCATGATCTGTAATAGGTCGTCCACAAACTGCCATTAGGGGTACTTCATACACAGCGAGATCGCTACTGAAATCGCTGCGACGCAGCAGTGACCTCATTAGCGATCTCGCTGTGTGTGACACTGATCAGCGATCTGGCCCCTGCTGTGAGATCGCTGCTCGTTACACACAGCCCTGGTTCGTTTTTTTTATTGTTGCTCTCCCGCTGATAAGCACACATCGCTGTGTGTGACAGTGAGAGAGCAACAATCCTGAATGTGCAGGAGCAGGGAGCCGGCATCTGACAGCATGCGGTAAGCTGTAACCAAGGTACATATCAGGTAACCAAGGTGGTTACCCGATATTTACCTTCGTTACCAGCCTCCGCAGCTCTCACGCTGCCAGTGCCGACTCCTGCTCGCAGCAGCGATCCTGACCAGGTCAGATCGCTGGTGGGATCGCTGCTGCGTCGCTTAAGTGTGACGGTACCTTAGTCTCGGCAGCACAAGTTCTGTTTACACCTGATGATGTGCTGCTGAGAACTATATTTTGGCATCCTGTTTACACTGCAAGATTACAATAAAAGGAGCAAGCCTAGGAATACTCGTTACTCGTTCACGACTATCTTGCTGTCCAAATGGACCTTCATTTATATTACTTGACCACACTGTGTGTACATGACTTAGGTGCAACAGCTGTGGGCAACATTAGTTATTCTGTGTAACACACACATTATATTCACAAGAAGCAGCAAGATTGTGCCCCGACATTGTATAAGTTGGGGGTTTATGCACTTTAAAATGTGAAAAGAGCAGTTTAGATTGAAGATATAACATTTTTAAAGATTTCTTTATATACCTAAACTTTAGGGAGCCCAGTAAACATCCTATAAACGTCCTGATCAAAAGTCTGATAAATAACACATAAGCTCCCTTTCTCTGTCAGCCAACAAGGTCCCTTGTGCTCAGAGGTGTAACATAACACACATCCCAGCATCCACACAGCTGTAACTAGTTAAAGGGGTTGTCCGGTTTAACTTTTTTATTCCATTGGCTTCTTGTACATTAAAATAACAAATACAGCTGCATTTACTTATTTCCTCTATGGCTGTCTGCTGCTGCCTCCGGTCTTTGTTGATATGGCTGCAGCAGCTTATTCACATGGGCATCATGTGACTAATGCAGCCAATCATTGGGCTTAGCATTGTTGATGATGTAGGTGGCACCAGACCACTGAGCCCAGTGATTGGCTGCATCAGTCACATGATGTTGATGTGACATCACCCCCGAAGCTATATCAGCAGAGACCGGAGGCAGCAGTGGAGAGTCAGAACTAGAGAAATGGTAAATAAGTACAGATGTATTTGTTCTTTTTATGTACAAGAAGCCAATGGAATAAAACGAAAATTAAATCAAACTACCAATTTAATCCTTTCCCTCTGCAGCCAATTTTCATCTGCGTTTTAGTTTTTTCCTCCCCTTCTTCGAAGAGTCATGACTTTTGTAGATTTCTATTCACATACCGGTATGGGGTATGAGTTGTAGTTTTGAATAACACCATTCATTTTACCATACAATGTATTGGAGAATGGCTAAATAATCCCAAGTGCTGTGAAATTGCTGGGAAAAAATAGCAATTCCAACATGGTTGTTTAGTTTTTGTTATTACTGCGTTTATCATCTAATGACATGAGCTGGCATCATGATTCTCCAGGTCAGTACAATTGGTGATACCAAACATGTCCAGTTTAGTTTTCAGAGGAGCCCCAGGATGACAAGCACAGAAGGCCTTGACTGTCATGAGAATCCATTGGCACAGAAGATGGACTAATGGGCATGTGGAACAGAGCACCCCTTGGACAGTGAACTCTACATGACAGTGGCTGAAAGTAGATAGCGGCATTTAATAGCTCAGCTCTAATTGCTCCTGTTACAGACAGATGCTGGCCATGTAACACATCCAACAACTGCCGGGAATGGTTCAGTCTTAATTCCCGAGCCTGATCCATACACCCGAACCCAACTCACTCTAAGGCCTCTTTCACACGTCCGTGTCTCCGGTACGTGTTTGGTCCATTTCCTCACGTACCGGAGACATGGGCACACGTAGACCCATTTAAATCAATGGGTCTGCACTCTTGTGCGTATTCTGCCATGGACCGCGTGTACGTGTGGAGCATACGTGTGCCCATGTGCTCCACACGTAGACATGTCCGTTTTTCTCCGGCATTACAGGTGTCACACGGAACGCAAACGGACCACACGGAGGTGTTCCGTGTGACACGCGCCAGAGAAAACACACGTGTCTGAGAAAATAATAAAAAAACTTTACTCACCTTCTCCAGCACTGCTGTCTCTGCCGTTGCTGTCACTTGCTTCTGACCGCCGCTCATTATGCTCATTGCATATTCAGTTCACTGCAGCCGGAAGCAGCAGCAGCGGGGAGTCGCAGGACCGAAGACCAAAGTTCAGCACCACGGACAGCAAAGCCAGGGACAGGTGAGTAGAAAGTTCCCGTTCTTCGTGTGTTATCACGGATAACACATGGAGAACACACGTGTGCTATAAACACGGCAAAACACACTTTTGACACGTCCGTGAAAAACGTGCGTGATTTTCACGGACGTGTGAAAGAGGCCTAAACATATATGGCAGAACTAGTCATAATATAATAGGGTTGAGGAACAGGATAGTGTACTTCTGTCCATACTGATGGGACCACGAAGTATAAGTGCAAATTAACTAGTGATGGGCGGACCCGGACTGTAAAAGTCCGGATCCGCGCGATTTCAAACGTACACGAGTACCGGGCCCAGAATTTTCAAGGAATTCCAGCTAATGATCCGGAACCGGCACTCAGGATATACAAAAAAAATAAAGGAAAATTAAAGAAAAATATAATGAAGCAATATGCTTTATCTGTGCTGGGTATCATAATATGGGGGGCCCCTGTGCCAATTTTTTTATTTATTTATTTTTATACCACGATGGATGCACACAGCATCTGTGATTGGAAACAGTCAGATGACACGCTGTCATTCAAGGTGGGTGTGATGACTATTTTAAAAATTTTGCAAAACGAAAATGAAACCCCTTACATTCGAGGAACAATTGTATTCAAATGACATTAGTATCATCAAATTTGTAAAATATTCAAAAAAGTTCCCCCTCTTTTTCATTTCAAAATGTTCAAAAAAACGATTTTTTTGAATCCAAGTATTCCATATGTTGAAAAGCTCTCCAATCTCACGCGGATGCCAACGAACTGCCAAATTCTTGGAAACTTCAGTTTTCTGTTCAACAGCGAGAAACGGCGACTGGATCGAATAAAAAATATGATAATGGATATAGAATTGCTCTGGAGGGAAACTCTAGACTTCCCACTTTTATCCAGTGCACTCATCAGAAAGAAATTCAATCGTCTGATTGATCTAAATGACAAAAACAAAAAGAAACCTTCTGATAAATTCACTGCAACACTTTCTCACTTATTTGATGTCACCAACGTTAATGGAGAATGGAAAAACTCGGAGGATAAAGAGCTCTACCTGAGGCAAGTTGAAAGTGGAGGCAAGGTTGGTTATTTGACGCTCAAACAAGCTCCTTTGGAATCAATTCATCCAAGAAAACGAATCCGACTATCAATATTTCAAGCTCAAGCCAGCACTTCGCAATCGCAACCCACACATGATACTGTCTCTGAATCTTTACCAGAGATTCCAAAGCCAACCTCTTCTTCCGCGTCATCTTCTCCTTAACGCACACCGAAATACAAAAGAGCAAGCACTACAACAGCGAGTTTACTGGTACTGAAAAACAACATTTCTACACATAAAGCAAAGACGATGCTCCTTCACATGCATCCAACTACTCCACAGCGTGGCTGGCCAGTAAAGGTCTAAAAGATGAAAAAATAATGACATGGCCCCCTTGTTCACCTGACCTGAACCCCATAGAGAACCTGTGGTCCCTCATAAAGTATGAGATCTACAGGGAGGGAAAACAGTACACCTCTCGGGAACAGATTAAGAACACATTGTTCGAAACGCATCTTTGGGCTTGTACTGACCCTGGAATGGACTTTTTATCATGAAATTAAAATAAAGAATTTATATTTTTAAGAAAAATTTCTTTGGATTGGATTTCTGGAAACTTCTTTCCTGGACGCTTTGTGCAAGTTTTGCCGACTTTTCCTTCCGTGCATGGTCCAAAGTATGATGGTCTCCATCTGAGCAGGTGAGCCGGATAAAACCTTGTTTTTCGTACCTCTCGGAACAGTGTCTGGGAGGCTGTGGTGGTTGCTGCACGCAATGTTGATCGTAAACAGATCAAGCAACTGACAGAATCTATGGATGGTAGGTTGTTGAGTGTCATCATAAAGAAAGGGAGCTATATTGATCACTAATTTTTTGGGGTTTTGTTTTTGCATGTCAGAAATGTTTATTTCTAAATTTTGTGCAGTTATATTGGTTTACCTGGTGAAAGTAAGTGAGACGGAAATATATTTGGTTTTTATTAAGTTGCCTAATAATTCTGCACAGTAATAGTTACCTGCACAAACAGATATCCTCCTAAGATAGCCAAATCTAAAAAAAAATCTAAAAAAAACCCCACTCCAACTTCCAAAAATATTAAGCTTTGATATTTATGAGTCTTTTGGGTTGATTGAGAACATAGTTGTTGATCAATAATAAAAAAATCCTCTAAAATACAACTTGCCTAATAATTGTACACACGGTGTATATTGGGATTTAATGTACCATACTCCTTCCATTTTTGGATGATGTATTAAACAGTGCTCTGTGAGATGTTCAGAGCTTGGGCCCTGCTTTATTGTTCTCCCCAACTTTATCCCTGACCTGTCTGGTGAGTTCCTTGGTTTCCATGATGCTGTTTGATCATCAATGTTTTCAAACAAACCTCTGAGGCCTTCACAGAACACCTGTAGCTATACAGAAAATAAATTATACACAGGTGAACTCCATTTACTAATTAGGTGACTTCTGGTGGCAATTGGTCATTTGGGACTTTATATAGGGGTATCAGACTAACACGTCATCATTTTTTTTATTTATATCTTTAATATATTTAGAAAACCATGTATAATTTAATTTACACTTCACAAATACTTACTAGTTATTATTGTTTTATCACATAAAATTAAAATAACATCTATTTAAGTTTGTGGGTGTGACGTGAAAAAATGTGGAAAATTTCACGGGGTATGAATACTTTTTCAAAGTACTGTAATGGCATTGGCCAACCTATAACTCATTGTCAGCACTGAATAACAAATCTATACACATTACTTAGGGTATTAGCCAAACCAGAGTCTTGTCTAAAAGAAAAAGGCCTTTCTATAGACAAATGTTTCTGGGGTCTTGTGCCTCTTTAATGATGGACATATCTAATGGATCAAAATCCTAAGAAATCACAATTTTTTCCTCCTAAAGCAAAGAAATCTTGAAATACTGGAGGACAACTGATGGTATTAGGCATCATAAACTTTTTATTGAAACAGGGGAGATTTTAAAGGGGGGTTGTCCCGCCATTTTATCTGTTTACGAATGTTGGATTTTTAGTCATGGAAAAGGATTATAGACCCATCAATCTTAGCAATAGTAAAAGTCATAGTTTAAATACTGTCTAACACCAGTGTGAGCAGAGCCATTTTACTCTCCATTACCAATGGTACCATTGGTGAAAGTTGTGCGGACTTACAATGGCTCAAGAAGAGACAAGCATCAAGCGCCTTCTGCTACTGATACATAGAAAGGAGAGCATAATGATGAACTATTGGACTGCAAAAAGGTCCTTACATTGTTATAAGTGTTGGCACTCTTGAAATTGTTACAGAAAATTCAATATTTTTCTGAGAAAATTATTGCAATTACACATGTTTTGTCATACACGTTTATTAACTTTGTGTGAATTGGAAAACAGAAAAAAAAAAAACAGAAGAAAAGAGCAAATTGTAACTAACTTCACACAAAACCACGAAAATGGGCAGAACAAAATTGTTGGCACCCTCAATTTAATATTTGGTTGCGCACCCATTGGAATAAATAACTGCAATCAATCACTTCCTATAACCATCAACAAGCTTCTTCCACCTCTCAACTGGGATATTTGGACCCCTCTTCTTTTACAGACTGCTCCAGGTCTCTCATATTTGAAGATGCATTCTACAAACAGCAATTTTAAGATCTCTCCAAAGGTGTTCAATGGGATTTAGATCCGGACTCATTTCTGCACTTCAGAACTCTCCAGCACTTTGTTTCCATCCAATTCTGGGGGGCTTCTTGAAGTATGTTTGGGGTTATTGTCCTGCTGGAAGACCCATGACCTAGGATTCAAACCCAACTTTCTGACACTGGGCACTACATTGCAACCCAAAATCCTTTGGTAATCTTCAGATTTTATGATGCCTTGCACAAAGTCAAGGCACCCATTGCCAGAAACAGCAAAACAACCAGAAAACATCTTTGACTATCCACTATATTTGACTGTAGGTACTATGTTCCTTTCTTTTAAGGCCTCATTCCGTTTTCGATAAACAGTAAAATGATGTTCTTTACCTAACAAGCTCTATCTTTGTCTCTGTCCACAAGATGTTTTCCCACAAAGATTTTGGCTTACTCACATACATTTTGGTAAACTGCAGTCTATCCTTTTTATGTCTCTGTGTCAGCAGTGGGATCCTCCTGGCATTTCTGCCATAGCATTTCATTTAATTCAAATGTTGATGGATAATTTGTCCTAACACTGATTCCTCCTGAGCCTGCAGGACAGCTTGAATTTCTTTTGAACTTGATTGGGGCTGATTATCCACCATCCGGACTAACCTGCACTTCAAACTTTTATCAAGATCCAGGTAGATTAGCTATAGTGCCATAGGTTGTAAACTTCTTGATTATGTTGTGCACCGTGGACAAAGGAACATGAAGATCTCTGGAGATGGATGGATGGTAATCTTGAGATTGTTGACATTTTTCAACAATTTTGGTTCTCAAGTCCTCAATTCTCTTCTCTTCTTTCTATTCTCCATGTTTAATGTTGTAAACACAAACACACAATTCAAAGATTGATTCAACTTCTCCCCTTTTAATCTGTTTTCAGGTGTGATTTTATATTGCCCACACCTGTTACTTGCCACACGTGAGTTTGAAAGACATTCAAATGCTTGAAGCAAAGATGATTACCCACAATTTTGGGAAAATGCCAACAATTTTGTCCTGTCCATTTTTGGGCGTTTGTGTGAAATTATGTCCAATTTGCCTTTTTTCTCTAGTTTTTTATGTTGTTCACAAAAGAAGTAAATAAGTGTATGACAAAACGTGTAAATGCAATAATTTTCCGGGAGAAATACTTCATTTTCTGGAACAATTTCCACGGTGCCAAACCTTTTCCGCCACGACTGTATATGCTATAATATAATTTTCAGATATAAATACATGAATATAAATAGTTTAAAGTTCAGAAAGTTTAATCTATAATGTTGAATGCTGAGGACGGTAACAGATGGAGGGTCAGCTAATATGAATCTCTAATAATCCCTTCTTGTTCTCCTAGTAAGTATGATTAAGTCTCAGGAGACTTAAGTCTCGTTGACATCAGTAAAACTAATCGGAGACATCTTAGCAATGCATGTTGCTCCATTAATTATACATGTTATTTGCCAGCTTGGCTTTAACATCAGTCACAAACCTGACAATGATACCCACCAAAAGAGAACTTCTTATGCAATCACTGCAAATATCATTCATGCAAACACATTTCTGGAAGTCTGTCAGAAAGGGGAGTAACAGACCTTTAATTAAAGAGAAGTACTTTAATAAATGTAGTTTTTATGGTCTTTACCCATGAAATATCTGTTTAAAGTGACATTTTTAAATAGAACACAACAGTAAGAGGCAAGAGTAATATAAGCTGAAGGGGACAGCATGGTGACTCAGTGGTTAGCACTGCAGTCATGCAGTGATGGGGTCCAAATCCCACCAAGGACAACATCTGCAAGGAGTTTGTATGTTTTCCCCATATTTGCATGGATATCCTCCTTGTTCTCCAGTTTCCTCCCACACTCCAAAGACATACTGATAAGGAATTAAATTGTGAGCCCCAATGGGGACAGTGTTACCAATGTACAGTATGTAAAGCACTATGGAATTAATGGCGCTATATAAGTGAATAAATATTATTATTATTAGGCTATATGTGGTTCACTGGATGAAAAGAATTGCAGCTTTATATAGATATAGTCTTATAGTTTGAAAATTATGGACGATTTTCACTACATAGCTGTTGGTCAAGTAATCTTTCAGCCATCAATTATCTCTCTCAACTTGCCTATACACAGAAAATACACAGAAATGCTGGGCACACCAAATTAATGGATTGCCTGTTGAAATTTCAACAGCCTGGTCCTTCTTTTCCCAACATCATTTGAATCAGTCAGGTAAATCAGTCGGAAAGCCCCTCTCACATGAGATGGTTGGCTGATCACCCCAAGATCAGTGAGTTCTAGCTATTGTGTGTTGGACTTTTTCATTGTAGCATAAAAAATTCAGTTCTAGATGATAATTTAGTACTTTGGGTACTGCTATCAGAGCGCTGTCCATCTTTTACAAACATGAAAAATCAGCCTCAAACTGTGTGCCCAAAATTATTTAAAAAATACTCATGGAAGTGTTCTGCTGTGTGTAATGTATTATTGTCATTTGGTGACTGTTAGGATACTGGGGTAAAGGGGCTCCTATGCTCTCCCTCATGCTAGGGGACCCTCGGCTATCCCTAATCTCAGGGTTACACCTGACGTGGAGATGCCTGAGTCCCGTTCCTAGCTATGCTTCTGACCAGTACTACTCTGAAGCCCTCACCCCACCAGATAAGGACAGGGCAGGAGAGTGATGGAAAACAGATAAAGACAGTCAATGGAAAACCAAATCTCTGACACATTGCACACACAGGAATAGACAATGAGAGAGTTGGGAGAAAAGCAAGAGCAGGAAGGTAACAACAAAAAGGCAACAAGAGTTAACTCCACAACCACACTCAGCAACAAATATAACAACCACTAGATAGTCTGGATCGCAACTCACCAGACAAGCCAAGATAAAGTATAGCTGTTATAGTTGGAAGGATCTAGCCAGCATATATAGGAGAAGATGTGATTGACTCCCTCACAACATGTGATCAAAGGAGACTAACAAGCAGACTAGCAGAGATAATCTCTTGCTAGCCTGATTATGAATTACCTCTCAAGATGTTGACGGTTAAGTCTGCCTGCAATGATCACAGACATCAGGGAAGTTATCAGCTGAGTGTCAGAATCTGTAGTCTGAACCAGACACCGCCATGACAGTCAAAGTTTGTAAAAATCTCCATGTGACAATTATATAATGTACAGTTAGGTCCAGAAATATTTGGACAGTGACACAATTTTCGCGAGTTGGGCTCTGCATGCCACCACATTGGATTTGAAATGAAACCTCTACAACAGAATTCAAGTGCAGATTGTAACGTTTAATTTGTAGGTTTGAACGAAAATATCTGATAGAAATTGTAGGAATTGTACACATTTCTTTACAAACACTCCACATTTTAGGAGGTCAATAATTGGACAAATAAACCAAACCCAAACAAAATATTTTTATTTTCAACATTTTGTTGCGAATCCTTTGGAGGCAATCACTGCCTTAAGTCTGGAACCCATGGACATCACCAAACGCTGGGTTTCCTCCATCTTAATGCTTTGCCAGGCCTTTACAGCCGCAGCCTTCAGGTCTTGCTTGTTTGTGGGTCTTTCCGTCTTAAGTCTGGATTTGAGCAAGTGAAATGCATGCTCAATTGGGTTAAGATCTGGTGATTGACTTGGCCATTGCAGAATGTTCCACTTTTTTGCACTCATGAACTCCTGGGTAGCTTTGGCTGTATGCTTGGGGTCATTGTCCATCTGTACTATGAAGCGCCGTCCGATCAACTTTGCGGCATTTGGCTGAATCTGGGCTGAAAGTATATCCCTGTACACTTCAGAATTCATCCGGCTACTCTTGTCTGCTGTTATGTCATCAATAAACACAAGTGACCCAGTGCCATTGAAAGCCATGCATGCCCATGCCATCACGTTGCCTCCACCATGTTTTACAGAGGATGTGGTGTGCCTTGGATCATGTGCCGTTCCCTTTCTTCTCCAAACTTTTTTCTTCCCATCATTCTGGTACAGGTTGATCTTGGTCTCATCTGTCCATAGAATACTTTTCCAGAACTGAGCTGGCTTCATGAGGTGTTTTCCAGCAAATTTAACTCTTCTGGCCTGTCTATTTTTGGAATTGATGAATGGTTTGCATCTAGATGTGAACCCTTTGTATTTACTTTCATGGAGTCTTCTTTTTACTGTTGACTTAGAGACAGATACACCTACTTCACTGAGAGTGTTCTGGACTTCAGTTGATGTTGTGAACGGGTTCTTCTTCACCAAACAAAGTATGCGGCGATCATCACCACTGTTGTCATCCGTGGACGCCCAGGCCTTTTTGAGTTCCCAAGCTCACCAGTCAATTCCTTTTTTCTCAGAATGTACCCGACTGTTGATTTTGCTACTCCAAGCATGTCTGCTATCTCTCTGATGGATTTTTTCTTTTTTTTCAGCCTCAGGATGTTCTTCTTCACCTCAATTGAGAGTTCCTTAGACCGCATGTTGTCTGGTCACAGCAACAGCTTCCAAATGCAAAACTACACACCTGTAATCAACCCCAGACCTTTTAACTACTTCATTGATTACAGGTTAACGAGGGAGACGCCTTCAGAGTTAATTGCAGCCCTTAGAGTCCCTTGTCCAATTACTTTTGGTCCCTTGAAAAAGAGGAGGCTATGCATTACAGAGCTATGATTCCTAAACCCTTTCTCCGATTTGGATGTGAAAACTCTCATATTGCAGCTGGGAGTGTGCACTTTCAGCCCATATTATATATATATATAATTGTATTTCTGAACATGTTTTTGTAAACAGCTAAAATAACAAAACTTGTGTCACTGTCCAAATATTTCTGGCCCTGACTGTATTATATGAGTTATACTTGCAGATCATAATGTAAAAATCTCAATACAGTTGAATGATTAAGATCTATTTGTTTGAAGCACCCTGGGTAAGACTCTTAGTAGTTTGATCAGATACAGTAAATTAATGCTCTACTATATATTACTCATTAAGTCCAGAATGGTTCCCAACTCCAAAAAAAGTCTCTATAGTGTACTATGTTTACATTCTATATTTTTAGCATTGGTTTTGCTGAGTTTAAAGTTAACAGATCACACAGCATTCCTCCGGCCCCATGACAAGTCTACATGTCTTCTAGGGCTATACTTTTCCTTGGTTTAAAATGGACAGATGAAAAGAATCTTGCTCCCTGTGAAATGAGAGAGCTCTTGGCCTATATGTCAACAACTGTGTGCATAATATACTTTTAATGAGCTGTAAGTGCTTAGAGTATGATGAAAGCCTCTGAGGTTGTTTGAATTAGAGGAATATGTTATTATTTCACGTGATTTAGAAGAAAATATTATGCAGCTCTGGTCCTCAGTCCTTTGTCATTTTTGCTAAAATCCCTTTTTAAATACCATGAACAGAAATTGTGTACTTTATATAATGCTTAAAATATTTTTTCCATAACATACTGTACATATCAAAACTCTGGTCTTGAAGATGATTATAGAGCAGGAACAACGTTATGGTAAGTTCACACATTGCACAAAAAAATCAGCAGTGGCGGATCTGAACAAAATCGTGTTGAATTTGCTGCTGATTTTCTTTGCTTTAATACCGCCTGGTGCAAACAGCTCTAATATAGCATGGTGTAATACTGCTCTAATTTCCCCTGATGCATACAGCTCTAATATAGCCTGGTGCATACAGCCCTAATATCGCCTGGTGCAAGCAGCTCTAATATAGCCTGGTACATACAGCATTAATACAGCCTGGTGCATTCTGGTCTAATTTAGCCTCGTGTATACAGCCCTAATACAACCTCTTCTCCACTTCGATTTTTTTTTTTGTGGGGTAGAACAAAGAGGAGAGCATTAAATAGGAGACAAGGATGTTGTTGCGGAGCTGCTGGTGTTGGTGATGTAGTTGCTACAGGGAGAGGACGTGGTTGATCCGTGCCTGCCATGTGCCCAAATGAAACACCTTTCTCTGGTGCACATAGGCTACAGGATGTTCTCTGTCATTTGGTAGGTCTGAGTAATGCTGGAAGAATGGTGAGGCCAGAACATATAGAGGCAGTTTAAGATGGATGGATGACAGTGACTCCAGTTCCTTTGCACTGTCTTCCACCCGATCCCCTGCTGAAAGCTGAATTGGCACCTGAGGACCATGGGCATCTTTCCTCCACCTCCCCATTTTGCAAATCAGCCAAGCAGTGTGAGTGCCAAGTCTTGGAGCAGTCACTTGTGCTTTTTGATGTCTCTACCGGCTGGGGGTCCTTGGGCCATCCACTGCCACAGAAGTGGAAGAGACTGAATGCACTGATGCCTAGCCACTTCTTGTGTTGGAGTATGAGTATGTGGTATGTGGGAGGGCTAGTGTTCATGTGGCGCCCTGGACAAGCCAGGACGTCACAGGTACTGCAACAACACACCCCACACCCCGGTTAGGCACATCAGTCACACACAAATCCTTGTTGCCTCTCTCAAGGGGCTGATGTCCACACCAGGTGGGGTGGAGCCAGGCAATTGGCCCCACCCACTGAGGAGCACACAGTCCTGGAGGCGGGAAAAGGAAGCAGAGTAGTTTGGAGTAGAAAGAGAGAGGAGTAAAGTAGTAGTGGAGGAGCAGACTGACCGTGTCCGGGTACGTGGCCCGGGCACCTATAGCAAGGTTGGCAGACGGTGGTGACCGTCTGCAGGAGGGGCCGATCGACGCGGAACCGTAGGACCGGGGACGGGCGGTGGCCCGCTGGTACCGAACCGGGGAGCGAAGAGAAGCCAGCACCATTCGGCAGGGCCTACAGACTCCGACCAGGCTTGGAGTCGCCGTAAAACCGGTCAAATCCGTTAGCGACGGGAACCTCCGGGGTTTCCCAGCAGCAAAGATCCGATTGAAGGCAACCGCTCGACCATGAAGGGAAATACAGTCACCGCCAAGGCTACAATTCCCAGGGCCAGAGCCTGCGGGCAAAAGGGGCTCCCTCGGCATCTATCCACGCTGGGGAGCGGGTTACCGGTGGGAAGCCATTGGGGCCGAAAACACACTACAGGTGCAGGGAAAGGCAGTCACCGCCAACCTACCGGGAGTGACCACCGCAGCCGTCTGTGGAACCCGTCCATCCAGCCGTTTGTTTTACCAGAGACTCCGTGTACGTTACTGGCGGAGTGAGTACCACAGTGCCGTCTGGCACCGCGCTGCCCCCGCGACCCTGCACCTCACCAAACCCTGCCATCCACTCTCCAGTCACCCCAACCGGGCCCCGGGACCACCCAAACCCCCTACCCACGGAGGGAGAGAAACATCTCGGTTGCTCCCTGTCATCGCTCCCGGGATCCCCGTCCAGAGCAGCGGTGGTGTCCCAACCTCACCACAAACCGTGGGTGGCGTCACGAACCGACTTCCCCAATCCCAAAAACTACCCCCTTTCACTCACGGACGAGGAGTGCCGCTCGAGCCCCCCCGGATCCGGCCCACCGCTTGAGCCACCAAGCAGCAAGCAGCAGGCTGCAGCAGCGCCAAGCCCGAGCGCCAGCGAGAGCGCAGCAGCGACGGCCCCCCTCCCCGCTCGCGACAACTTGGCATCACAAACAGGATCTTACCGTTCTACCGCCTGGTAGAGGTGCACCTTGTGTCCCACCGGAGGTGTCCGGCCGAAAAATTCCAGAATCCGCCATATTGGGCGCGAAAAGCTCACCGCTCGAGTGTCTTCTCGAGCAGTGGAGGCGCGAAAGCCGAAGCTCCGCCCCTGAAGAGGAGGTGCTGAGAAGAAACCAAGGGGGTGAAAACAAGATGTCTGCGCCCGACGAGGCCGCGGGAGGAGCGGCGGTCGCAGCCGCGGCGGCATGTAACTGGCGCTGCAGCGTGCAGGGACGCCAGAACTCTGCTGAGACACGTTCCTGGATCCAGCCGCAAGATGTGCCAGGAGCTCCAGGCCCAAGTCCACTTCATGCTGGCGAAGTGGACGTCGGAGATGAAGGGCCTGGCCGCAACGGTTTGGGCATCCAAAGTGGAGGTGGTCTCAGAGGAGCGGGTAAGCGACCCACGCCCCTATGTCCCCAAGGGATCGGTTGATACGGCTGAGGGGCCTGGCCTGCTGCCGTCCACCACGCTACCTCCCTAACTGCCCATGCGTGTGGCCAACGCCCCGACCGACCCGTTACCCCTGCCACTGGTAGCAGAGCCCGCAGCGTCTGTGGGAGAGGGCCCAGACCTGGGGCCCCCGGGCCTTACCTTTGTCACCGCCCTGGCACCCGTCTCGGCTTCCATCTCGGCCGTGACGGAGATGACGACGGCCCTGGCAGTCCGCCCGGCTGCAACGGAGGCGACCCTCGCCCAGAAGTCCAGACACCCGGCCTCGGCTGAAGCACGGCGGGGACGCAGCTGCCAAGCGGCAGAGCAGGCCACGCCACAGTGGGGTCCCTCATTACTGAAGGTGCCGGTCGTAGCCGGCACGGAGGGACTCCAGCTTCCCCAATCCCACAAACTACCCCCTTTCACTCACGGGCGAGGAGTGCCGCTCGAGCCCCTCCGGATCCGGCCCACCGCTTGAGCCACCGACCAGCGAGCAGCAAGCAGCAGGCTGCAGCAGCGCCGGACCCGAGCGCCAGCGAGAGCGCAGCAGCGACGGCCCCTCTCCCCGCCCGCAACATTCACAGTCAGCAGACCACCACAGTACATCTCTGTGTATGAGGAAACACAGGTATCAACTGCTGCATCTTTTGACAGTGTGCAGACCGGCAAGGAGAGCAGGGGTGAGGAGTGGGTGGAAGATGATGCAGTGGATGATGAGGTCCTAGACCCTACATGGATTGAAGGCCATCCTACTGATTTGTGCAGTTTGGAGAAAGTAGAGGTGGTCACGCTGATCTAGCAGCACAGCAAAAGAGGGAGTAGGGTGCAAAAGCACAGCGGCCGGCCCACAGCCAATATGTCAGCTACTTCCGCCGACCGCACCGATGGAATGAGCACACCAAAACCAGCTCTAAGGAGCTACCTGGCGTGGTTTTTCTTCAGGCATTGTATTGACAACAAGAGACGCGTAGTTTGCACATTGCACCGTCAGAGTATGAAGCAAGACATAAGTGTTCGAACCTGAGTACCACCTGCATGACGAGGACTCTGAATTGCAAGCAGGAGCTGCAGTGGAGTACACACCTGAAAAGCTCCTTCTTTTACTGCAGTTTTGGCCTCTTCCTTCCACTCACGATCAATGGGGACACGTGCCTTCCTGCAAAGAACTTCAACAGCTATAGTTTAAGGTACTGGAACTGAAATTTTGATTCTGTGGGGAACTGTGAAAACAGGCAGTGTAATAATCTGATGGGCACTTTCTCTCTCTATATAAAGGCCATGTATGGTAATACTGTGCCCTTTTTTGGGGTGCAAGTAGGGAATGTGGCCATGGTGCTGCTGCTGGTGGAGGAGGTTGGGCTGCTGCAGAAAAAGGATGTGGACAATCTGTGCCTGCAAAGCACCCAAATGAAGAACCTTCCTGTGGTGCACGCAGGCGACAGTATGTTCCTCAGCATGCCACAACATCTGGCACCAATATGTGATATAGTCCGTATAAGGAGGAGACACCGTTTGAACAACACTGTGGAAGAGTATGTATCTAATGTCTCCATGTACTTAGTGATTTGTCTTCCACATTTAGTTCCAGTTACTTTGTTTCAGCTTCCACTGGTTCCCCTCTTAATCATGGCCCCAGTACCGACGGAAATAGAAACGGAGTCCTATTCCATTACTCCTAGCTATAGTAGTCAGCCATGGCTACCTGTTGAACAATAATTTTTTTAAACTAAACGCTTCAGAGCCACGAAACACTCAGTCAACAGCATTGGGGAGGCACCTAAAGGCAACGTTGCTGGGGCTGACGATAGCAAGGATAACTGGCAGGCCACCAGATCAAGCCAACTATCAGCTTTTAAATAGCAATAGCTGGAGTTGAAATTGAGACTCTGATGAGGGAATTGTTAAAACAGCTCTGTAGGGGCCTTATTTTAAAATTGTTTCCCTGTGGGAGAACTCAATCTTGACTGTGTGGGTCAACTCTGAAAATAGGCTATGTAGATGTCTTTTTGAGAATTGTTGCTCTGTTGGGAACTTTAACAATCTTGGTCGTGAGGGTTAACTTTGAAATCAAGAGGCCTTTTTGAGAATTGTTACTCTGTGGAGAAACTCTAAAATTCTTGGCTATGTGGGTCAACTCTGAAAACAGTCTATGTTGGTGCCTTTTTAAGAATTGTTGCTCTGTGGTGGAATTCTAATAATCTTGGCTGTGTGGGTAAACCGGGAAAACATGCTCTCTAGGGACCTTTTTGAGAATTGTTACTCTGTGAGGGAATGCTAATAATCGTGGCTGTGTCAGTCAACTGTTAAAATAGGCTTTATAGGGGTCTTTTTGAGAATTGTTGCTCTGTAAGGAAATTCTAACAATCTTGGCTGTGTGGGTCAACTCTGAAAACAGGCTAGATAGGGCCTGTTTTGAAAAGTAATGCTCTGTAGGGGAACTCGGCCAATATTGTCTGTGTGGGTCAACTGGGAAAATGTCTCTGCAGGGGCTTTTTTTTAAATTGTTGATCTGTGGGGGAACTCTGAAATCAGTCTCTGTGGTCTGTGGGGACACTCTTAAATTTTTTTTATTATTAATTTGCTGTCTATGTAACCATGATTGCTATAGTGACAGAAACCATTTAAGTCATTTCCCTATCCACATTTGTGTGTAGGACAATTGCCCTGCTCTTACCCCCATTTTGCTTCCTTTTTCAGCCCCTTAACCCTTACTAAGACCATTTTACAGCCATTTTACATTACAGAAGTTCAGGTCTCCCTTAACTTGTATGAGATTCTGGGTTCAGAGGCAACTTCGGGTCAAGTTCAAGGACCGAACCGAACTATTAACTAAAGTCTGTCTAAACCCAGTGAACCCCAACATCCATGGGTCTGCTCTTCACTACTCAGGATCCTACTATTGCAAAGCAAAAGTTATAATGACTGAGCCATCTGACTGAGCTGTCAGACACTCCATCAGTGCCCCAAGATATCAGTAGCTGTGACGGCTTAGGACAGTCCAGTGAAGAACTCCTTCCTTAAACTTAGAGGCATACGGTAGATTAATGAGACAGCTATTCATAATCACCTCTTTGACCACCTGAGTACACAATGCACGACTATCTCACACACTTCATGTATAAACAGCACACAACCAGACTGTGCATACACAGTGCACACATGCCCTACACAAACAGAGTGCTCCATACATACTGCATACAGGCAGCATATAGCTAAATATAAATAGAATCTGTCAAAAGAAGCCACCCCTTAAGCTGTCCTTATGGGTATCCAAAAAGTTAAAGAAATTGATACCTTGATATTTGTGATACAATGACTTACTGCAGAGAAATCCACATTTTTTTTAAAATATGTAAATGAGATGTCAAGATCTTTGGGCAGGACAGAGATTATCCTAAAAATCTGACTTCCAAGCTTATTTTAATGCATAGTAATGCATTTGTATGTAAATTGATTGCCCACCACCACGGCCATGCAACAGGCACTGCCCAGCCTTACAGATGGAAGTTGGGCAGTAGGGCAACTGCACAGAAGCGAGAACAGTGTTGAGCTTTCATGAACAGTGCCTCAAGTCACAGATATATTTAGGGTATCAATTTACATACAGATGCATCAACAGCTATTTCAGCCAACTCTTCGATACACAAGAGTGATTATTTGGCTGAACACTCGTGCTCTCTATCAGAAAGCCACCGGTTGACCCATCAGCTGGTGACTTATCTCTAGAGGAAAAATGTGATCAGTAATGCAAAATCAGACATGCACAATGGACATCTGTGACGCCCTGGCAGAACCATGTAGTCACACAGTTTAGCCCCCACACAACACCGCTCCCACACAGGGATAAACCAGCCGACCTGAAACCCTAGTCACCCCCTCAGGGAAGGACAGACACACCAGTGGGCGGGACCAGGCGGAAGGAGAACGCTCACCAAGGGGTCTGGAGAACCCGAGGCGGGAAAAGCAGTCAGTTGAGTCTAGAGGGAGTTGAGTAGTTTGGAGTTAGTAGTGAGTGGAGGTGCTAGCTCACAGGCGTCGGGGTTGGAGCCCTGACATTCTGGCTAGGTGGCAGACAGTGGTCAGTGCCAGCAGGAGACAGGAAGACGGATGCCGGAGATCCGAGGTGGACCGGGGCAGGGTTGTAGCCCGCTGGTATCGACACCAGAGAACCGACCCGGAAACCGTGCACAAAGGGGGTACTTGGACCCTGAAGCCAAGACCGGCACCAACGGCCTAGCTAATTAACCAATTGAGGGCAGGATTTTAGGTCCTGTCCCAACCTAAGTCCCGAAAAGTAGACAACCACCAACAGAGAGGTATAGGGCATCCGCCAGGGCCCATTAGATCCCACGGGTCACCGTCTGATGGGCACGGCTCCCAACCAAAGGACCAGGAGCGGACTCCTGTGTTACACACCGGGAAGTCCATCACTAAAAACTACAGAAGTGCTGTTACGTCCGGGTGGTGGAAGCACTAGACCGTACACCGATTTCCCCTGAGGAGGCAGCCAGGCCGGTCACCCCGCCAGAGGGTCCTGATGCACGGCAGCCGAAGCATTATAGGTAGCTGGACAGTCCGTAGAGGAGCAGGAAAGGTGGATGATGCTGAACCCACGGAGTTCTGGACGGTAGTCCGGGTGACGAGGCTCAGGGTCCGCGGCCGGGTTGTAGGGTCAGGCGGGATCCGGAACCTGCTGAGCGATGGAACGGGTCACCGAACGGAGCCAGGGACTGGAGACTGGCGGAGCTGCAGAGGTGGTGGGACATCCGCCGAAGTCACCGTCAGGGTCCAGGGATGGACTTGGTTCGGAGCGACTGGCGTGGCAGGACAAGCTCTACGAGACAGGACAGGGTTAGTACAAGGCAAAGCACAGGGCAAAGCAATACGGGGACCTGAACACTAGCTTGCTAAACACGTAGAACAGGCCCCGTCCACCAGGAAAGAGAAACCTTATATACCCTGTACCTGTCTATGCAATATCCTGTTTCTGGGTGCTGGCCCTTTAAGAAAGGGTCAATGACCACGCGCGCGCCCTAATGCGCATGCGCGAGGCCCGTGTACCAGAAGCCAGTCCAGGAAGCGGTGAGGAGGAAGCAGGAGCGCCCGACTGGGAGTCCCACGTCGCAGAGGAGCGCCGGGAGCGGGGAGCCGGACGCATGGAGGCCGCAGGCGGGGAAGAGGAGGCCAGGACCGGAGTGGTGAGCAGGGGACGCCGCCGGGGAGCGGGGAGCGGGCCACGGGGACCGGAGAACGGGACCAGGGGACCGGGAAGCGTGACAGTACCCCCTCCCCCACGCCCCTCTCCCCGCAAGCGGGACAGGAAGGCACGAATCAGAGGAGTGCCAACATTCTCCCGGGGCTCCCAGGACCGATCCTCGGGACCATAACCCGCCCAGTCTACCAGGAAGTATTGCCAACCTCGCACGGTCTTCATGGCCACGATATCCCTTACCGCATAGATGACATCGTCAGCAATAGGAGGGGGAGCAGTACCGACCTCAGCGGAGAAGGGACCAAGGACGACAGGCTTGAGCAAGGAGACATGGAAGGAGTTGGGTATCCGCATCATGGCCGGGAGCTGCAGCTTGTAGGAGACTGCATTGATCTTGCTGATGATCTTAAATGGCCCGATGTAGCGAGGACCCAACTTGTACGAGGGTAAGTTCAATCGGACATATCTGGATGCAAGCCAGACCAGATCACCTGGGGAGAAACACCGGGGATCCAGGCGCCTCTTGTCCGCATGTCTCTTCATCCGCAATGAAGCACGTTCTAGGGACGACTTGACAGAGTTCCATATAGCTGAAAAGTCCCGAACCAAAGCATCTGCTGCGGGGACGTCGGAAGCCGAGGATACTGGCAACGGGACAGAAGGCTGCAGTCCATAAACGATCTGAAAGGGAGAGCTGGAGGTGGACTCACTGATGTGCTGGTTATGGGAGAACTCAGCCCAAGGTAGGAGCGTGGACCAATCGTCATGATGGATGTTGACGTAGTGGCGCAGGAAGGAGGTCCGGATCTGATTGACCCGTTCCACTTGGCCATTCGACTGAGGATGGTAGGCCGAAGAAAAGTCCAAGGACACTCCCAGATGTTTGCAGAGAGCCCTCCAGAAGCGCGAGGTAAACTGAGTTCCTCTGTCAGACACAATGTGTGCGGGGAAGCCATGCAATCGGAATATGTGCTGTATGAAGGAGTCAGCTAGCTCCTGGGCAGAGGGCAGCCCTGCCATGGGAACGAAGTGGGCCATCTTTGAGAAGCGATCCACCACAACCCATATGACCGTATGTCCGGAGGATAAGGGTAAGTCCGTAATGAAGTCCATTGCGATATCTTGCCACGGAACGGAAGGAATGGGCAAAGGCAGAAGACGTCCATAGGGTAGGTGCTTGGGTGTCTTGTTCCGGGCACAGGATGGACAGGCTGAGACGAAGGTTGTGACGTCTTTACGGAGGGGGAGTTCTGCATCAACACTGCCCCGGCTCCTGAGGAGGAGGCATCCACCTCTAAGGTGAACTGTCGGTTCAATTCAGGGCGATGGAGAACCGGGGAAGAAGCAAACGCCTGTTTCAAGGAGCAGAAAGCGGCATCGGCCGCCGGGGACCAGTCCTTAGGATTAGCTCCTTTCTTAGTCAAGGCAGAGAGAGGTGCAGTCAAGGCAGAGAAATGCGGGATGAATTGACGGTAGTAGTTCGCAAAGCCGAGAAAGCGTTGGATAGCCTTCAGTCCGGAAGGAGGAGGCCAGTTGATGATGGCAGACACTTTCTCTGGGTCCATCTGCAGGCCAGTGTCCGAGATTACATAACCCAGGAAGGGAAGAGACGACTTTTCAAAGATGCATTTCTCGTACTTGGCGTACAGACGATTCTCTCTAAGCCTCTGGAGGACTAGCTGCACGTTCTCTCGGTGGGTTTGTAGATCCGGAGAGAAGACCAGGATGTCGTCCAGATACACCACGACACAGACATAGAGGAGATATCTGAACACGTCGTTCACCAGTTCTTGGAAGACTGCCGGAGCATTACACAGACCAAAGGGCATGACACAATACTCGTAGTGCCCATCCCGAGTGTTGAATGCGGTTTTCCATTCGTCTCCAGAGCGAATGCGAACCAGGTTATAGGCCCCACGGAGGTCCAACTTGGTGAATACACGGGCTCCTCGGAGCCGATCGAATAGTTCGGGGATAAGCGGCAGGGGGTATTTGTTCTTTACGGTGATCTGGTTTAATCCCCGGTAGTGAATGCAAGGGCGCAGATCACCTTCCTTCTTCTTGACGAAGAAAAACCCTGCTCCGGCAGGGGACGAGGACCTCCGAATGAACCCCTTAGCTAGGCTCTCGGTGATATAGGCAGACATAGCTCGTGTTTCAGCAGGGGACAAGGGGTATATCCGTCCTCGAGGAGGCGTAGTTCCTGGCAGTAACTCGATGGCACAGTCGTAGGGACGGTGAGGCGGTAGTACCTCTGACTCCTTTTTATCAAACACGTCCATGAAGGACCAGTAGGCAGAAGGCAGTCCTGGTAGAGACTCTGGAACCGGAGGGCGTCGGACGGGCTGGATGGATTTCAGACATCTCTCGTGACACGAGGAGCCCCATCGGGTGATTTCACCTGTACTCCAGCTGACCGATGGTTCGTGTGTCCGTAACCATGGGAGTCCCAGCAGGATCTGATGAGACATGCGCGGGAGGACGTAGAAGGTGATCTTCTCGGTGTGCAGAGCACCGATCCGTACTTCCACAGGCTTGGTGATCAGTGAGACGGTGTCAGAGAGGGGTTTCCCATCAACAGAGGCAATCACCAGCGGTTTCTCTAGTGGGAGGACAGGCACCTGGTACTTATCCACCGTGGCCTGCTGGATGAAGTTGCCTGCTGCTCCGGAATCGAGATACGCCTCTGCCGTGAACCGGGTCTCTTCTGTAGTGACTTGAATAGTCCAGGTAACGGAGTCTGAGAGAGTCCCAGCACCTAGGGTGGCCTCTCCTACCAAGCCTAGGCTTTGGAGTTTCCCGGCTTCTCGGGACAAGAGCGTAGCAGGTGTGTGCCATCACCGCAGTAGAAGCAGAGACCCTTTGCTAGTCGTTCTGCTCGGCGTTGTTCCGACTGCTTCAGGTGGTCAATCTGCATGGGCTCGGAGGTAGACACGCCAGGTGACGCCAACTGGGGAGCGATGGACTTCTGTGGTGGGGAGGAGTGCCGTATCGGACGCCTCTCGCGGGACACTTCTTTGCATCGTTCCTGAAAGCGAAGATCCACTCGAGTCGCTAGGGCAATCAGGGCATCCAGGGTGGACGGCACGTCACGACCAGCCAGCTCATCTTTAATACGACCCGAGAGTCCCTCCCAGAAGGCGGTGGTTAGGGCCTCATTGTTCCACCCGAGTTCCGAAGCCAAGGTGCGAAAACGAATGGCATATTGGCCCACCGTCAGAGTCCCCTGACGTAGCCGGAGGAGAGATGAGGCAGACGCGGAGGCGCGTCCGGGCTCGTCAAAGGTGCCACGAAATGCCTGCAGGAATTCCTGGATGTTGGTGGTTACCGGATCCTCCTTCTCCCACAAGGGGTTCATCCAGGCCAGTGCCTCTCCCTCTAGATGGGACATCATGAACGCGACCTTGGCTTGGTCAGAGGCAAAAAGGTGCGGCAGCAGCTTGAAATGGAGAGAGCATTGATTGATGAATCCCCTGCAGGTCTTGGGATCTCCGGCGTACCGGGGTGGTGAGGCCAAACGAAGTCTGGAAGCATCCGAGGAGGCTGCCACGGAAGCTGTTGCCGTGGATTGTACAGTGGAAACCTGAGATGCCAAGGATGTGGCCGTCGCTTGTAGCGTGTTCAGGCGGGTATCCACAGAAGACATGAAGTTCAGCATGCCGGTCTGGGTCTCGCGCTGGCGTGTGAGTTCCTGCTGCAAGGCCGCTAGTGCTTCGGCGGGATCCATGGCCTGTTCTAGCTGTTACGTCTGGGTGGTGGAAGCACTGGACCGTACACCGATTTCCCCTGAGGAGGCAGCCAGGCCGGTCACCCCGCCAGAGGGTCCTGATGCACGGCAGCCGAAGCACTATAGGTAGCTGGACAGTCCGTAGAGGAGCAGGAAAGGTGGATGATGCTGAACCCACGGAGTTCTGGACGGTAGTCCGGGTGACGAGGCTCAGGGTCCGAGGCCGGGTTGTAGGGTCAGGCGGGATCCGGAACCTGCTGAGCGATGGAACGGGTCACCGAACGGAGCCAGGGACTGGAGACTGGCGGAGCTGCAGAGGTGGTGGGACATCCGCCGAAGTCACCGTCAGGGTCCAGGGATGGACTTGGTTCGGAGCGACTGGCGTGGCAGGACAGGCTCTACGAGACAGGACAGGGTTAGTACAAGGCAAAGCACAGGGCAAAGCAATACGGGGACCTGAACACTAGCTTGCTAAACACGTAGAACAGGCCCCGCCCACCAGGAAAGAGAAACCTAATATACCCTGTACCTGTCTATGCAATATCCTGTTTCTGGGTGCTGGCCCTTTAAGAAAGGGTCAATGACCGCGCGCGCCCTAATGCGCATGCGCGAGGCCCGTGTACCAGAAGCCAGTCCAGGAAGCGGTGAGGAGGAAGCAGGAGCGCCCGGCTGGGAGTCCCACGTCGCAGAGGAGCGCCGGGAGCGGGGAGCTGGACGCATGGAGGCCGCAGGCGGGGAAGAGGAGGCCGGGACTGGAGTGGTGAGCAGGGGACGCCGCCGGGGAGTGGGGAGCGGGCCACGGGGACCGGAGAACGGGACCAGGGGACTGGGAAGCGTGACAAGTGCAGAGGAAAGGGACATTGACCACTAGCCTGGGTGTGGGACCTGATACACCTGTCTGCGGAGGCCGGCCACCATCACCTTGATTTACCAAAAGAACGTTGTGTTTATTGACTCCACACATCAGTGCAACCTCACCCAGCACCACGATAACCAGTAACTCCACACATGAGTGCAACCTCATCCAGCACCAGAACAACCGAACTGTAAGTGTGCTGATCCCTGCAACCCTGCACAACACTGGGCCCCGGGGCATCCATCCCTACCCACGGAGGGTTTAACATCCAGCTACCATCACATCTTCCCGGGCACCCCATAACAGCAGCGGTGGTGCTATATCTCACCACACACCGTGGGTGGCGTCACAGACAGTTTCTAACAAATCCCATACAATTACGTCCCCCTTTTTATTCGAAGTGTCCGCGCGACCCCCGGGTCCGGAGAGCCCCTCGAGCCATACCATAGATCCGGATCCGAGCAGGAACGGCTGCTGGCATGGGGGCGGCACACATCTCTCTCCGTAATCAGTCTGATGGCTCCCCAATATACATTAGATAGTCGGCTGAACACATCAATATCGGCAGGTAGGGCAGGCACAAAGCCTGGCAGGGTAGGCACCTGCCTAGGGCGTTACTTCCAGGGGGTTGCACTTTGGGGGAGAAAAAAAAAGACATTGCTGGATGCCTTCAGCCATCTGGCACCTTCCTGTGGCTACAGGCATTCAACACAGTGACTCCGCTCAACCCTCTCTCTCTCTCTGCACCCTATGGCTGTCGTTCCATCCCTGAAATTAATTGTATTTGTGGTCTATAAGATGTGCATACAATTGCTGTGAGTGCCACTGGCACAGGAGCAGAGGAGCTGCAATTAGGTCCCTGCCCCACCAGGGACTCCAGTAGAACGCAGGCAACTTCCAGCCTGAGCCCTGTTGTACACAACAAACGCAGGGGACGTCGGCTGACTCGATGCAGTGAGGGGGCTATGGTGACCATACTGTCTTGGGGCTGTTGATGACATTATACAGCATAGGAGGCTGTGGTGATCATATTGTATAGTGGTATGTGGTGTACATACTGTATATTTGGGCGCTGTGGTGGACATAATACTGCATAGAGGGCTGTAGTGGACATCTTAGTGTATATTGAGGGCTGTTGTAGACATCATACTGAATGGGCAGCTGTGCTGACCCTCATACTGTGTAGGGGGACAGTGTGAGGAGGGGGGTATGTATAGTTTGGAGAGGACGATATGGTGGGCAGTATTAAGGCATAGTGTGAAAATGGCGCACAGAATGGATATGGAGAGGGGGCAATGTGAAATGAGGACACAATATGGAGAGATATTAGCATAGCAGGGGGACAGTGTGGAGATATAAAGAAAGTAATGGAAAACTGTGGAGAGGGGACAGCCATGGTATAGGCTGTTTCATAAGGGAGGATGGTTGTTATAGCTGATTATATGAAACAGTGAGGTAGCTATAGATCATTAAGTCTGTGGAGGACATATACCATAGAAGGCTTATTAAGATTTCAATATGGACAGATATTGTTATGTTGTGGGCATTTTAATAACACTGTTATTTTTAAGGGTTCTGTGTGGGGATGTGCTGCAGAAGACCAAAGAAGAAGGAATCTGGAAAGAAAGCTGTGCATGTGAAATGTCATCTGGACAAGATGGAGATGAAAAGCAAGAAACGACTTAATCAGAGAAGATGTCCTCTATGAAGTACTTGTTGATACTGACTATGTCTCATCAGTACTGTGGTTCTGGTAAGGTCCACAGTCTGATATTTACTGATAACAACAACTCCCAGCATCTCCTTACCACTGATGAGGACATACTGGGACTTATAGGTTCATGATATACAAATGTACAATATAGGACACTTATTTATAAACTAGAAGGTGGCCCAATTCTAACGTATCGGGTAGTCTAGAATGTGTATGTGTGATGCCCTGGCCGGGCCAGGTAGTCACAGATAGGGCCCCACATTAAACCAGTCCCCTTACAAGGTGACAGCAGCCAAATATTTAAACCCTAGTCACCCCCCTCAGTGCTTGATGGACACACCAGGGGGCAGAGCCAGGCGGTTGGGCATGCCCACCAAGAAGTTCGGATGGCCTGAGGAGGGAACAGACAGTAGATCATTTTGAGAGTTCAGTGGAGGAGGTCAGGCCTGTGTGACAGGTCTGTAGCAGACTGACAGGTGCCAGGGTAGGAGCCCGGGTACCTTTGGCTAGGAGGCAGACGGAGGCCTCTGTCTGCAGGAGCCGGGAAGATGACTCGGTGGAACCGTGGTGAACCAGGACAGGGTAGTGGCCCGCCGGTACCGAACTGGGGAACCGACTCGGAACCGGAGCACAAAGGGGAGTACTCAGACCCTGAAGCTAGGTCCAGAAGCTACTCTGAGGGCTAGCTAATTAACTGATTGCAGCCAGGACTATAGGTCCTGTCCCACCCAAAGTCCCGACTGAAGGCAACAGCGCAACGAGTCGGATAGAAAGCCACCGCCATGGCAGAGAGATCCCACGGGCCAGCGTCTGCGGGCAAAGGGCTCCTCAGGCAACCACAAGCTGGGGAGCGGACTCTTGAAGTTGCAAGCGCAGGTAGTCCGCCATCACAAAACAGGTGCATTAGAAAGGCAGAGACCACCAACCGGGCGGGGGACCAGACTGCAGCTGGCTGCGGGCACCGACCACCATCACCTTGGTTTACCAGAGACTCGTGTGTTTACTAATAGTAAGTACATCAGTGCCCTCCGGCCGCCCATATCCCTGCACCGCCCAACTCCCCCAACGGGTCCCGGGGCCACCATCCCTACCCACGGAGGGGTTAACAACTTGCTGCGCAACATCTCCCCCGGGTGCCCCGTAACTGCAGCAGTGGTGTCCACCTTCACCACATCCCGTGGGTGGCGTCACGAACGTAAACACGGCTCTGGCCGTACATCTAAGTCCTGACACCGCCAACCCCTTTTTGATCGGAGTGACCGCAGGACCCCCGGGTCCGGAGACCCTCGAGCCACCCACTGAAGGACCCAAGCAGCTCGGCTGCCGAGCACGGGGCGGCACATATGTAGGTTAGCAGATTGAATAATAAGGTAATGAATGAACTGGATGGGTTAGGTTTAATTTAGTATTCTTATAATTGTTTATTGGTTTTAAAATGAAAAATAACAGAAGGAACAGGTTTAATAGATGAGTCTAATGTTTAATGATGTCCATGGCTTGTAATGAAAGAAGGCCATGAGCAATGTAATGTTAAGTAAAAATATGCTGATGCTGTGATGTGACCCAATGCTGGTATGTTCCCCCATCATGGTGCAGCCAGCATCCTGACATGTGCTTCCATCCTGCGGGGTAATGTGTGCAGGGGGCGGAGTGCGGGGGGATGGAGCCTAGCGTGGCCATGGCGCTGAGGATGTCAGTGCCGGGGACTGCATGGCTGGGGACAGGTGACTATCCAGGTGTGTGTGTGTTCTCAGTGTATACATGTGCTGGGCGGAATGCGGGGGAGTGGAGCCAAGTGGGGTTATGTGTGCGGGGGCAGAGGCGAGCAGTGAGTATGTGTCGGCAGGGTTGCCAGTGTGGGCTCCCAGGGGTGCAGCACTTACCGGGGAGTCAGGGCTCCGTGTGGGTGCAGGGAAAAGTGTCAGGTGTCGTCCTGTCGGCCTGTAGTTTGAGCTGTTCAGTTAGCTGAGCCATTGGTCGCAGGCTCTTTTGAGCGCGCGGTGTGGCGACGGTTGTCACGCTAATGACGTCATTTTGGAGCAAAACAGACAGAATAAAGGCCGCTTTACACGCAAAGACATCGCTAATGAGATGTCGTTGGGGTCACTGAATTCGTGACGCACATCCGGCCTCATTAGCGACGTTGTTGCGTGTGAAACGCACGAATGACCGTTAACGATCAAAATTACTTGCCTTATCATTGATCGTTGACGCATCGTTCCATTCCCGATTATCGTTGCTGTTGCAGGACGCAGGTTGTTCGTCGTTCCTGCGGCAGCACACATCGCTATGTGTGACACCGCAAGAACGAGGAACAATCTCGTACCTGCGGCCGCCCGCAATGAGGAAGGAAGTAGGTGTTCGTCCCGCTCATCTCCGCCCCTCTGCTTCTATTGGGCGGCCACTTAGTAACATCGCTGTGACGCCGAACGAACCGCCCCCTTAGAAAGGAGGCGGTTCGCCGGCTACAGCAATGTCGCTAGGCACGTAAGTATGTGTGACGGGTGTTAGCGATGTTGTGCGCCACGGGCAGCGATTTGCCCGGGACGCACAACCGACGGGGGCGGGTACGCTCGCTAGCGATATCAATAGCGATATCGCAGCATGTAAAGTGCCCTTAAGGCAATTATATATATAGATACAGTATAGGAATGATAGTCCAAACACAGATAAAAGCTACAAGTATACAAATAAATTCATAATATTTATTATCAATACACATTAAAAATATAGATTAATCTCAGCAAAGATACCAAGAAAAGCTAATGAAGGAGGTGATAAGGACTAAGGATGATCGAATACCTCAAATATTCGGCTTCGTGAATATTTTCCGAATAGGTCGCCGCTATGCGAATATTCGATGTGCAATGTAAGTCTATGGGAAGTCCGAATAGTTCCAAATACAGTTAGGTCCAGAAATATTTGGACAGTGACACAATTTTCGCGAGTTGGGCTCTGCATGCCACCACATTGGATTTGAAATGAAACCTCTACAACAGAATTCAAGTGCAGATTGTAACGTTTAATTTGAAGGTTTGAACAAAAATATCTGATAGAAATTGTAGGAATTGTACACATTTCTTTACAAACACTCCCCATTTTAGGAGGTCAAAAGTAATTGGACAAATAAACCAAACCCAAACAAAATATTTTTATTTTCAATATTTTGTTGCGAATCCTTTGGAGGCAATCACTGCCTTAAGTCTGGAACCCATGGACATCACCAAACGCTGGGTTTCCTCCTTCTTAATGCTTTGCTAGGCCTTTACAGCCGCAGCCTTCAGGTCTTGCTTGTTTGTGGGTCTTTCCGTCTTAAGTCTGGATTTGAGCAAGTGAAATGCATGCTCAATTGGGTTAAGATCTGGTGATTGACTTGGCCATTGCAGAATGTTCCACTTTTTTGCACTCATGAACTCCTGGGTAGCTTTGGCTGTATGCTTGGGGTCATTGTCCATCTGTACTATGAAGCGCCGTCCGATCAACTTTGCGGCATTTGGCTGAATCTGGGCTGAAAGTATATCCCGGTACACTTCAGAATTTATCCGGCTACTCTTGTCTGCTGTTATGTCATCAATAAACACAAGTGACCCAGTACCATTGAAAGCCATGCATGCCCATGCCATCACGTTGCCTCCACCATGTTTTACAGAGGATGTGCTGTGCCTTGGATCATGTGCCGTTCCCTTTCTTCTCCAAACTTTTTTCTTCCCATCATTCTGGTACAGGTTGATCTTTGTCTCATCTGTCCATAGAATACTTTTCCAGAACTGAGCTGGCTTCATGAGGTGTTTTTCAGCAAATTTAACTCTGGCCTGTCTATTTTTGGAATTGATGAATGGTTTGCATCTAGATGTGAACCCTTTGTATTTACTTTCATGGAGTCTTCTCTTTACTGTTGACTTAGAGACAGATACACCTACTTCACTGAGAGTGTTCTGGACTTCAGTTGATGTTGTGAACGGGTTCTTCTTCACCAAGGAAAGTATGCGGCGATCATCCACCACTGTTGTCATCCGTGGACGCCCAGGCCTTTTTGAGTTCCCAAGCTCACCAGTCAATTCCTTTTTTCTCAGAATGTACCTGACTGTTGATTTTGCTACTCCAAGCATGTCTGCTATCTCTCTGATGGATTTTTTCTTTTTTTTCAGCCTCAGGATGTTCTGCTTCACCTCAATTGAGAGTTCCTTAGACCGCATGTTGTCTGGTCACAGCAACAGCTTCCAAATGCAAAACCACACACCTGTAATCAACCCCAGACCTTTTAACTACTTCATTGATTACAGGTTAATGAGGGAGACCCCTTCAGAGTTAATTGCAGCCCTTAGAGTCCCTTGTCCAATTACTTTTGGTCCCTTGAAAAAGAGGAGGCTATGCATTACAGAGCTATGATTCCTAAACCCTTTCTCCGATTTGGATGTGAAAACTCTCATATTGCAGCTGGGAGTGTGCACTTTCAGCCCATATTATATATATAATTGTATTTCTGAACATGTTTTTGTAAACAGCTAAAATAACAAAACTTGTGTCACTGTCCAAATATTTCTGGCCCTGACTGTAGTTGTTATTCGGGTTTTTCATAGACTTACATTGCGCATCGAATATTCACGAATAATCGAATAGCGGCAACCTGTTCGGAAAATATTCGCAAAGCCGAATATTTGAGGTATTTGATCATCCCTAATAAGCACCTTAAGGACCTATAGATAAAAGTAAATCAAAGGAGATATATTAGTATAATGGTTTCAGTTGTCTCAATTATACGTAGTTACTTAGTGTCAATATGATATAAATATATTGCACAGTGATGAGACTAGCTAATCCACAGTAGTAAGAAAAGGTATCATACGAACTGGTCCAAAATTCAATCTATCAGTTTCCTCTGCATAGTTAAATGCTCAGTCTGCTAAGCCACATATTGAGCAATATATTCCAAAATTATAAGTTGCTTCTATGAGTGCATGGTCCTGTCCAGGGTCGTGAAGGAACGTGGACTCTAGACAGGTTCCTGCACTCATAGAGATACCGTATTTTTTGTTTTATGAGATGCACCGGATTATAAGACACACCCCAAAATTTAAAGGGAAAAAAAAGTAAAAAAATTGGGTCCATTTTACAATCCGCTGGTGTCTTACCAGGAATGGGCAGCAGCGGTGGTGGAGCGGGGTCACAGGCGGCAGGGAAGCTGGTGGAATAAAATAATGCTGTGAAGGCTCCGTTGGGGCTGCGCTGTGCTGGGGCTGTAGGCTGAGGGAGCTGCGCTGTGCTGCTGCAGGCCGAGGGAACTGCACTGTGCTGGGGCTGCAGGCCAAGGGAGCTGCGCTGTGCTGGGGCTGCAGGCCGAGGGAGCTACCCTGTGCTGGGGCTGCAGGCAGAGGGAGCTGTGCTCTGCTGGGGCTGCAGGCCGAGGGAGCTGCGCTGTGCTAGAGCTGCAGGCCAAGGGAGCTCTCCTGTGCTGGGGCTGCAGGCCGAGGGTGCTGTGCTGTTCTGAGATTGCAGATGATCTTGAGCTGAGAGCTCCATCTGCGCACGCAGATATTTACAGGATGGCACCCATAGCCCCAGCACAGCGCTTACTACCTGAAACCCAAGCACAGAGCCCACATTATCAGCACAGCACCCACAACTCCACCACAGTGCCCGCAGCCTCAGCACAGCGACCATAGCCCCAGCACAGCGACCGCAGCCCCGGTACTGCATCCGAAGCCCCAGCACAGCAAAGCGCCCTTGGCCAACAGCCCCAGCACAGCACAGCTCCAGCACAGTGCCTGTGGAATTGCACTTACGACCCGCCTCCACCATCCCCGGTAAACAACTTTCAAATTATAAAATGCCCCTCTCATTTTCCCCCAATTTTTTGGGAGGAAAAGTGTGTCTTATAATCCGAAAAATATGGGAACTTGAAATTTTGGGATATATTGTTCAATATGTGGATTAGCACACTGAGCATTTAACTATGCAGGAGAAACGTACAGATTGAATTTTGAACCAGTTCATATGATACCTTTTCTTACCACTGTGGATTAGCTAGTCTTACCACTGTGTACCATTTATATCAAATTAACACGAAGTAAATACTTATAACTGTGACAACTGACACCATTTTATTTATTTGTATCTACTCATTATATTAATATATCTCCTTTACCTCACAGCCTTTTATCTACAGGTCTTATCATGCCCCTCATTAACTTTTTTGGTATCTTTGCTGAGTTTTATCTATATTTTTAATGTGTATTGATAATAATAAATACTATGATTTTATATGAATACTTGTAGCTCTTATCTGTGTTTGGACTATCACTAATATACTGAATTTATAAATAAGTGCTCTTTGGAGCTCCTTTCCCTCTGGGAAGGTTATTCGCAATATGATAGGACCATATATTTTGATACAAGATGTATATGGGTCTGACTTAACATTACAATTGATTGCTGTACTAAATTTGGCGATGTATTAATGTACTGATGGTGGTTCTGGTGACTTGTACATATACTGATGGTGGTTCTGGTGACTTGTACATGTACTGATGATGGTTCTGGTGACTTCTACATGTACTGATGATGGTATTGTATTTATTTACAGAAGGTGGTTCTTGTGATATTGTTATGTACTGATTGAGATTCTGGTGATGCATTAATGTACTGATAGTGGTTCTGGGGTTGTATTCATGGTCTGATGGTGGTTCTGATGACATATTCATGTACTGATGATGGTACTGACTGTTGTATTTATTTACTGATGGTGGCTCTTGTGATGTATTACTGTACTGGTGCTGTAGTCATTTCTTGATGGTGGTTCTAGATGACTATTTACTGATTATGGTTCTGGTGCTGTATTTATGTAATATTGATGTCTCTGGTGTTCTTTTTATGTACTGATGATGCTTTTCATGTACTGATGATGGTTCTGGAGATGATTACATCATCAAAGCCATCAACACTACATGGATACAGCACAAGACAACCATCACTACATAATTACATATTCAGAACCACCCTTAGTACAGGAGTATGACACAAATCCCACCATCAGTACATGAAAACATCACAAGAACCACCATCAGAACAGGAAACGGCACCAGAACCACCATCAGTTTTGTTGCAAACTGCATTTGTGGCATGTGATATAAAAATCAAAATACGTATCCCTTTATCTATAGTGGGATCTGTTTAGTTTCCATTAGAGTATCAACCAAATGCTGGACACCTGATTTGAAACCAATTGGTCCCCATTATTATTAAATTATATTAGTTTACATGACTGATATAAG
Source organism: Anomaloglossus baeobatrachus (assembly GCF_048569485.1). Lineage (NCBI taxonomy): Eukaryota > Metazoa > Chordata > Amphibia > Anura > Aromobatidae > Anomaloglossus > Anomaloglossus baeobatrachus. The sequence continues at coordinate 85,349,963 of NC_134355.1, read as the reverse complement.
GTGTGGCATTAAAATATAGGATGTCAGAGATGGATATCGCTATTTGTCCCCTGTATTGTGTAAATGATCGCCAAACAAGAAATGATTCTATATATAACTTTGAAAATGCACCTCCTGTTGAGCCTGACCCCTAAAGCACTTGACTTTTGTTTACTTTTGCTGGTATTTTTTTGTGAAAAAGGCAACAATTTTAGTGGAAGTGGTCATCTGAGCTTCTTAACCGACCCATCTATGGGGAGGGGGTGTTAGGGGTTATTCGAGAGTCTCTGACTCATTCTATTACTTGTGGGCCAAGGGTTCATCGGTGGGAAGTACCATTGACTTTGTCTGCCTAGGGCACCAAAATACCGTACCTTGTCCCACCCCTGTTGGCAGGTTCAGTCAACATTAGTCTAAGGTCTATGGCGGCTTTTAGTCTTGGCACTCTCCATAAGGAGAGATGTTACACCTTATACCTGGTTCCTGAATTACAAAGTCATCCTGTGAAGTAACTGACCACCAAGGCATATGTTATTTTTTTACCTAGAAATCAAAGCAGTAACATAAAACAACATTCATTTGCATGATTAAAGTGTTGGCCATAAAATGGTAAAGTTTAGAGAACAAACTGTAGTACCAAGTGACAACCCAAGGGTTTTAACACTTTCTTCACCATATGTCACATAAATCTGCAACCAAAATTAAGAAGTACCTGACACACACACACACACACACACACACACAGTTCTCTTTCCCTTTACCCTCCTCCTTCACACCCGACTTGGAAGTCTTTAGTTCCTTAGCTTTATCTCAACATTACTTCAGTTGGGTGTTGTCCTACTTGTTTTATTTGCTTGGAGACAAATTGAAAGCACACTTTTCAAAAGTTTCTGACTTGTCATAGGAAAATATAAGAAGCTTTGATAAGTTGGGATCTTAGGCGTTAAGATGTAAGCTAAGGAGCAGAAGTGTTTCTCTGATGCTGCTCTGCTGTAAGATTAAAGTCAGACTTCCAGGGTCTGAACTATCATTGCATTTTCCCCAGTTTTATGGCATTAATACTTCTCAATTAGTGATTTTTTTGATATGAGACAAATTTAACCCCATTACTCTCCACCCCCCCTCTTCGGGAAGTTTTCATTTTTTCCACCACTTCTTCCAAGAGCCATAACTTCCTTTATTTTTCTGTCAATATTGTCATACAAGGGCTTGTATTTTGTGGGATGAGTTGTACTTTTGCATGAAACCATTTAGGTTTACCATTTAGAGTAATGGAAAACGGGGGGAAAATTCCAAATGCGGTGAAACTGTGAAAAAAGAGTGCAATTGTACGATTGTTGTTTTTTTTTGTTTTTTTTTTATTTACCAGGTTTACTTATATAGTAAAACTGACCAGGCAGTATGATTCCCCAGGTCAGTACGACTTTGTAGATACCAAATATGTAGTTTTACTTTTATCTAAGTGGTGAAAAAAATTCAGAAGTTTGTCCACAAAAAAATTGATTAGATCAGCAGATGTTTGGGGATTACAGCGGGCGCACCATGGGAGCCCTCGGTAACTGGGGGGAGGCGACCTAGGATGTACATATACGTCCTAAGTCATGAAGGGGTTAACAAAGGACTTGCTCCTTTTTTTAAGTTGTCCTGTGCTATTTTGTAAATATTCTGATTTTTACGTCAATGTGGTTTTCCACTTCTTTTCAGCTCATTCATCAAATTTGACATTTTATAAAAGTTATGACAGTTTTGTGCAATTGTACTATAGTTCCCTGCCTCCCTCCTGAAGAGTAATTTTTGGATATCTGAAATTTTTGAGCAAATTTTGTGGAACATGCTGCCTTTTTGCTGAAAAAAAATAGTAAAAAAGATTAAAGACAAAAGTAAAAATACTTTTTGACTGTGCAAGATTCATGTGATGTGTGTACCATTTTGATGAATATAAACATTGGCAGCAAATATCAGAACATATAAGAACAGGAAGATGATGAATTGGGGCCATAGGGGGGCTTTGCACGTTGCGACATCGCTACTGCGATATCGTCAGGGTCAAATCGAAAGTGACGCACATCCGGCGCCGGTAACGACGTTGCAACGTGTAAAGCCTAGAAGCACTGATCGCAAAAGCGGCGAAAATCGGTGATCTGTGTAGTGTCGGTCATTGCCATAATTTTGCTGCAGCGACAGGTACGATGTTGTTCCTCGTTCCTGCGGCAGCACACATCGCTGTGTATGAAGCCGCAGGAGCGAGGAACATCTCCTTACCTGCCGCCGGCGGCTCTACGGAAGGAAGGAGGTGGGAGGGATGTTTACGTCCCGCTCATCTCCGCCCCTCCGCTTCTATTGGCCACCTGCCGTGTGACGTCGCTGTGACGCCGTACGACCCGCCCCCTTAGGAAGGAGGTGGGTCGCCGGCCAGAGCGACGTCACAGGGCAGGTAAGTGCGTGTGAAGCTGCCGTAGCGAAAATGTTCGCTACGGCAGCTATCACAAGATATCGCATCTGCGACAGGGGCGGGGACGTTCGCGCTCGGCATCGCTATCATCGGCTAGCGATGTCGCAGCGTGCAAAGTACCCCATAGACTATTTTTGAGCCTGTCTTCAGTTTCAGTGGAGCGCTCTTCTACTCCATGTTTGCTATTGGTGGGTATTTTACTACTCAGACCCCAATGATCAAAACTTCTGAGATGTCATTCTTGCATGGTTGATTAGTTCAGTGCACCTTCTGCCATGTAAAACTGTCATGCCTACTACATACTGCTCCCCATACTGTGCCCTACTATATACTTCTCCCCATACTGTGTCCCCTTCTATGTACTCCCAATAATGTTCCCACTTCTATATACTGCCCCTATATTGTGATCTCCTATTGACTGCCCACATTAATTTGTTTTTGTCAATTGCACAGTGTTCACAGACAATGAGTTCTGGATGTATTCCTGGGCCCATGTGATGTGCTCAACCAATTCTTGCCTGCTTTTAACGCAATGCTGATTGAAGGCCTGTAGATCATAAGCAATCAATATTGACCATCAGCCTTGTTTCTTGTGCACATGGATTTCTCAAGAATCTCTGAATCTCTTGATGATATTATGTACTGTAGATGACAAGATATTCAAACTCTAATTTTAATCTAAATTTTATGTTGAGGAACATTTCACATTGTTCCACATTTTTTTAGATCTAGTTGTTCACATCTTGGTGAACCTCTAACCCTCTTTGCTTCTGAGAGGCTCTGCCTCTCTAACATGCTTTTTTTATACATAGTCATGTGACTTAGTTGAAAATTCACCCTCCAGCCCTTTTTCTTCAGTACCACTTACTTTTCAAGCCTTTTGTTAACCCTGACCCAACTATTCTAAGATGTATTATTGCCATAAATGTCTAAATGATGGTAACAACACAAGGGACATTCCTACAATTCTATAGTTAAATCCATTGAATCTTTAGCTCTGTTGAGCGCTCACCTGCTTCAGATCTTTGCTGCTTCTGCAGCGCAGCAGGCTCAACAGAAGCACAATGCTGCAGTGATATGATCAAGATGCTGTATTTTGTAGGGGGGAGCTAATTGGTGACCCTCTGAACCCAGAAGTGATGGCGTGCTCATAGCTTCATTTGTATGAACATGAATACAATAAAAGCAGAGAGCGTCTACCGCACCCATCCATCCCCCCAAACTGTCCCCTGGTGCTGCTCCACTGGTGGACATAAACAGAAAAGGGCCCTTTTCAGTCCAATAAAATAAAAAATGCACAATTCCACCTGCTTTGAAAATATAAATGGCCCCCCTTACCTCTTGGGCCCCTGTGCGACTGCACCAATGTTATGTCCGCCCTCCTCCCATTGCTCCCACACCTTGCTGCCATAGACACCAGATAGACTTCAGGTGCTTCTTGGAAGATACAGGCTTCAGGCGAAGTACATCTGATGTATAATGTTATATTAGTTCAGAAAGCCAAATGCTATTGGGACCTTATCTACTAAATCTTCCATCATTATTCTCTTTGATCAACCCTGTAAACCCAAATGTGACAAACAAGGCTGCACTGTAACAGCTTTGCCACCCAGGTGTTAATGCTGCTGTGTACATTAGCACAGTGCCATGATCTTCTTTCCTATTGAATTGTTAAGATGTGGCCAAATCTGGTCTCAAAGAACTCTGAAGGTGAGGATTCTTTACCCCTTGTCTGTGCAACAGCTTGGGTCATTTTGATATAAATGATTACTTTACCCTATACTTATAGTATCTATGTCATCCAGTACACATGTATCTTCTATGATGTGTCCCCTCACCACCATAACATTTCATCATCCCATTTATTGTTTCCTTAACTTATCAAGGACCAAGCTCAATTTAGCCTTAAACGGGTTGTCTATGACTCTTTTACTATTTTTATGTATAGGGCTAAGAAAATCAACTATGTAATGTTTTACCTCCCTGCCTGTTCTGCCGGCTCAGCCGTTTATTCCCTTGCTTCATTTCACTTTTTTGCCAATAGCAGCGCCTTTTCTTCCACTCTTCTCTGTTTACGGGGCGTCACTGTGGACGTCATACTGATTAACAGTCAGCACCGCACAGTTAGACTGTAGGAAGCTGGCTGCCATTTACCATGATGTCCGCAGTGACGACCTTGTCAACAGAGCAGAGCAGACGAGAATATGCTGCTTTATCATTGTGACATCAGCAGAAGCAGGGGAATCACTGGATAGGAGTCTGTGGCTGCTGGGAGTTAGCAGAAATTGCCATTGGGCAGGTAGGTATTATCATGCGCTGTCCTGTTGCTACTACCATGTTGGACTCTGTCCACACTACTGAATCCGAAAAAACAACCTATCGTGCGCTACTCGGATCGCCACCCGCAGTTTATTACTACCAGGTTGGACTCTGTACACACTTTTGAATCCAACAAGCAACCTGGCTCCTATTGAGAAGCTTGGTTCTGTTGGGCGTCAGTAGTTTTAGTACCACTGCTTTAGGCACTTTAGGAGTTAATGCCTCCTGAAGCAGTGTGTGGCTTCTCAGAGAACCAGGTCGCTCATTGCTACCTTCAGCTGGTCTCCTTCTACTTAAATTTGGGAAGTTTTCGCTGAAGATAGCTGACAGGTGGGATGATGGGTGGGGGATGCGCGCATAATAAACAGCCGGCCCACGTGATCACCCCTGGCAACTACAGCCTGGAGTGATCATGTGCGGTTATTTTCACTGCCCCCACGCATCATCATCAGCGCAGGGGTCAGTGAACTCACCGTTCCCTGCAGCATCGTGATGCCCTCCCATCTGCCGGCCTGCTGATCTGTGTAGAGAGCGGTGAGCACAGAGATGACGTCATTGCTGTGTGCATGGCTCACCACACATCATCGAGCGTTCAGACAGGAGGACATCGCGATGATGCAGGGAACAGTGACCAGCTCCACACAGGTCATCGGTGCTACTGCTGACACAGGCAGGAAGACGAGCGATGCTGTTGGAGTAAGGAAAAGGTGAGTATAAGCGTTTATTTTTTTGTGTGCCCCAGGATGCAGGCCAAATACCAGGATGGGGGTATATAGCAGGATGGGGTTATATAGCAGGATGGGGGTATTTATCACAATGGGGGTATCTATCATGATGGGGGTATATAGCAGGATAGGGGTATATAGCAGGATGGGGGTATTTATCAGCATGGGGGTATATAGCAGGATGGGGTATTTATCAGGATGGGGTATATAGCAGGATGGGGGTATTTAGCAGAATGGGGGTATTTATCAGGATGGGGGTATTTATGAGGATGTGGGCTATACCAGGATGAGGGACATATATACAAGGATGGGGATCATATACAAGGCAGGATGATCATTACCAGGATGGGGTACCTTAGTAGAGAATTTGGGGACATTACCCACATAACAGTGTCAGCAGCAGATCCTCACCCCATAAGGCCATGTGCGCACGTGTGCGTTGTGCATGCGTTTACCCAGCGCTTTGCACTACAGCGTAAACACATGCATTCTGCATCCCCAGCAAAGTCTATGTAACTTGTGCAAATTCCATGCGCACGTAGCGTTTTAGAACGCAGCAATTTGCATGCTGAAACTTGTGGCCGAATCGCTGTGTTCTAAAAAGCAACATGTCACTTCTTTTGTGCGTTTTGGATGCTTTTCCCACTCTGTCTATGGCAGAGTAAGCATCCAGAATGCATGAATTCTGTATCCATTCCGCATTCAAAATACATCCAAAATGCCTTTCGGCAGCGTTTTGAAATGCACATGCAGTGAGAAAACGCTGCGGAATATTTGTCACGGCAGAACGCAGACGTGCGCACATAACCTAACAGTGTGTCATGACCACACTTTTTGCTTAAAATTTTATTTTCCTTCTCTAAAACCAGGGTGCGTCTTATGGTCCGGTGCGTCTTATAGTCCGAAAAATACAGTAACCTTTATGAACTCTTAATGGGAAGAATAAAAAAAACCTCAAACTCTGCTATATCATTTTTTACATTTTATATTTTAACCTTCTTTGCTATACAAATAAAATGGTACCTTTATTGTGTGGTCAGCACAAATTTGTATACCATTTTTCTTGCTTGTACTCCCTCTTTTCTCTCTTACCTTGTCTTCTTCCTTGTTCTGCCTACCTCTCTCATCCCTCCCCCAACCCTCGCCTGTCCTACCCCTCTACCGCTTGGGACTCCCTACATTTTAGAAATCCAAGTTTGTCTAAGGCCTAAAACACACTTCCGCAAAAAAAAGTGCGTGTGACACGGTCCGTTTTTCGGGTCTGTGTTCCGTTTTTTTTGGGGCATTTCTCCGGTGCGTATGGCATCCGTGTGATGGCGTATGCGAGCCGTGTGTTCGTGTAAAATGTCCGTGTTTGTGTGTAAAATGCCCGTGTATGTGTACGTGGAATGTCCGTGTGGAATGTATGTTTGTGTGTTGCACAATGTCGTTGATACATGTCAGCTGACAGCAGACAGAGTTGCGCGATAAGAATGAACTCGGGTGAACTTCACCCGACTTCATTGTCATGCCGCGGCTCTGTCTGTGTGCCGCGTACTGATTAGCGGTCACCTGTGAAGGATTCACCAGTGACCGCTAATCCCCCGAGTGACTGAAGTTAGCAGCACTCTCTCATACTTACCGCTCTCTGATCACCAGCGCGGCGAGGAACAGCTGTGCAGAGAATGCGCGGCAACAATTACTTTGAATATGCCGGCCGCTCATTAATCAATCTCGTATTCCCTGCTTTCCCCACCCACAGACGCCTGTGATTGGTTGCAGTCAGACACGCCCCCCACACTGAGTGACAGCTGTCTCACTGCACCCAATCACAGCAGCCGGTGGGCGTGTCTATACTGTGCAGTAAAATAAATAAATAATTAAAAAAAACGGCGTGCGTTTCCCCTCCCCATTTTAATACCAGCCAGATAAAGCCATACAGCTGAAGGCTGGTATTCTCAGGATGGGGAGCTCCACGTTATGGGGAGCCCCCCAGCCTAACAATATCAGTCAACAGCCGCCCAGAATTGCCGCATACATTATATGCGACAGTTTTTGAAGGTCTCCACACAAAATTTCCAATAACACCTACCTTTTATCTGCTGCCCAAGATACACAAAAACCCACGTTGTCCCCCAGGGCGTCCCATTGTCTCTGGCATTGGAGGGCTTTGCGATCCCATTTGTCGTTTTATTGAATATAATTTACATCCATTGGTTGAAACGCTGCCCTCCTTTGTCAGAGACACTTCGGACGTCCTGCGAAGGATAGACGGATTGAGTTTAGACCCTGGTGTACTCTTGGTTGCAGCAGATGTGGAGACCCTATACTCCTGTATCCATCATGAACATGGCCTTCGAGCAGTTAAATACTTCTTGCGCATGAGTAATTCGGAGGTTCCCCTGCAAGACCTGGTATTAGAACTCCTGGAATTCATTCTGAAGCGGAATTTTTTTCTTTTCAAGGATCGGTTCTTCCTCCAGAAACGTGGCACTGCGATAGGCGCGGCGTGCGCGCCGTCGTACGCGAACCTCTTTCTCGGACTTTGGGAGAGGGAGGTTCCCGATGACGGCACCTGCGCCGTGACCCAGACGCAGTGCTGGTTACGCTATATAGACGATGTGTTCATCATCTGGAGGGGAACCGACCTTGAACTACAATCATTTTTTTCTAATTTGAACTGTAATGACCGCAATATCAGATTGACTTACAGGAGTAATTCTGAAGAAATTGACTTTTTGGATATAAAGATCACCATTGCATGTGACAGATCTGTTCGAACTGACGTTTTCCGTAAGGAGACGTCGGTGAACAGTCTGTTACATGCATCTTCGGCCCATCTACCATCAATCATCAGGGCTGTCCCCATAGGTCAATTTCTCAGAATGAAAAGGGTGTGCTCTTCAGACACCCTTTTTGAAAGGCAGGCAGGGGACCTCTCCCAACGTTTTAAGGATAGGGGTTATAGCGCAAGAGGTATTAAATCAGGTTATTCCAGAGCCAGAGCCACGCCCAGAAGTGATCTCCTTTCAGTAACTCCTAAATTGAATACCAATAAACCAGCTATTAGGTTCATTTCCACATTTAACAATCAGTGGGAGGACATTAGACTGCAACCAATCACAGGCGTCTGTGGGTGGGGAAAGCAGGGAATACGAGATTGATTAATGAGCGGCCGGCATATTCAAAGTAATTGTTGCTGCGTATTCTCTGCACAGCTGTTCCTCGCCGCGCTGGTGATCGAGGAGCGGTATGAGCCGGGGGAAGAAAAAAACCGAGCGCCAAGGTAAGTATGACTGAGAACAGCAGAAAAAAAGGTAAGTATACTGAATTAAAAAAAAAAAAAATAAGATCGCTAGTGTAAAAACGCACACGCACGAAACGTGCTGAACACGGACATACTGTCACGCTCCCCGGGTCCTTGGCTCCCCTCCCCGGGTCCTCTGCTCCGCTCCCCGGGTCCTCAGCCCCGCTCCCCGGCTCACCTGCCACGCTCCCCGGGTCCTTGGCTCCGGTGCCCGTCCTTCCCAGGCCCCCTGGTCTCCGATCGCGGCGCCCGACGGCTTCCCAGGCCCTGGCCGGCTCCCCTGCGTCCTCTTCTCAGCCTCCTTCCCTGGCTTCTGGCACCCGGGCTGCGCGCATGCGCATTAGGGCGCGCGCGCGGTCACTGACCCTTTCTTAAAGGGCCAGCGTCCATTAACAGGAAATGAGGCTAAACAGGTACAGGGTATAAAGGGGTGTATTGTCCAAGAGGGCGGGGCCTGATCTTCGTGTTTTCCAAGCTAGGAGTCAGGTCTCCTTGTGTCTTCGTGCCATACTCACGTATCTCTCTTCTAGAGCTGATCCTGCCTCGCCATCCGGTCCTGCTGAATCCCGAACCCCGCACGCTGTCCGTCTGCCATCTGACAGTCCGCACCATCTCGGATCCCTGCGGTGACCCGTCATCTCGCTCCAAAGGTTCCGGACCCCGCCTGACATCACCTCGGCTTCCGAACCTGAGCTACGTCACCCGGACTACCATCTGTGACTCCGTGGTCCCAGGGACTTCTTCGTTACACTCACTGGCACGGACTGTTCTACTGCCCATAGTGCTTCAGCTACCGGACTCCTTACCACCATCTTAGAGTTCGGCCCAGTGGATCCACCTCCTGGGTCTGCCCGACCGCCTGGCCCTGACAGTAAGATCAGGCCATGGATCCCGCTGCAGCACTAGCAGCCTTGCAAGAGGAACTCCAACGCCAGCGTGAAGTCCAGACCCGCATGCTGAACTTTATGACTTCCGTGGACACCCGCCTGACCACGCTACAAGCGGCAGTCACGTCTTCGACATCCCAAGCCGCCACTAGTCAAGCCACGTCCCCCGCTCCCGTGGCTGCTTCTTCGGATGCTTCTAGACTGCGTTTGGCCTCACCACCCCGGTACGCCGGAGATCCCAAGTCCTGCAGGGGGTTTATAAACCAATGCTCCCTCCATTTCACGCAGCTGCCACATCTGTTTGCCTCCGACCAAGCCAAGGTCGCCTTCATCATGTCTCACCTGGAGGGCGAGGCACTGGCGTGGATGAACCCGTTGTGGGAGAAGGAGGACCCTATGACCAAGGATCTTCAAGAGTTCCTGCAGGCCTTTCGCAGCACCTTTGACGAGCCGGGACGCGCCTCTGCGTCTGCTTCATCCCTCCTCCGCTTACGTCAAGGAACACTGACGGTGGGCCAATACGCCATCCGTTTCCGCACTTTGGCTTCAGAACTCGGGTGGAATAATGAGGCCCTAACAGCCGCCTTCTGGGAAGGACTCTCGAGTCGCATCAAAGATGAGTTGGCGGGTCGTGACGTGCCCTCCACCCTAGATGCCCTGATTGCCCTAGCAACTCGAGTGGACATTCGTTTTCAGGAGCGCTCCAAAGAGCTGTCTCGTGAGAGACGTCCGGTACGGCATTCCTCTCCTCCACAGAAGCCCTCCGTATCTCAGTCATCAACAGCTGGGATTCCCGTCCACGAGCCCATGCAGATCGACCGAGTATGACAGTCTGAACAACGTCGAGCAGAGCGGCTCGCCAAGGGTCTCTGCTTTTACTGCGGAGAGGACACACACCTCCTACGCTCCTGTCCGGAAAGGCCGGGAAACTCCAAAGCCTAGGGTTGGTAGGAGAGGCCACCCTAGGTGCTGGGACTCTCTCAGACCCGGTTATGTGGACTGTGCAAGTGTCAACGGGAGAGACGCGCTTCACGGCTGAGGCATACCTCGACTCTGGAGCAGCAGGCAATTTCATCCAGCAGGCCACGGTGGACAAGTACCAGCTGCCTGTTACTCCACTCGAGAAGCCCCTAGTGATTGCCTCTGTGGATGGGAGACCCCTCTCTGATACCATCTCCTGGGTCACCAGTCCGGTCGAACTGCGTATCGGTGCCCTGCACACCGAGAACATCGCTCTCTACGTCCTTCCACACATGTCCCATCAAATCCTGCTGGGACTTCCCTGGTTGCGGACACACGAACCATCAGTCAGCTGGGGTACTGGCGAAATCACCCGATGGGGTCCTGCTTGTCATGAGAAGTGTCTGAAGTCCATACAACCCATCCGACGACCTCCGGTTCCAGAAAACCTACCGGAACTGCCTTCGGCCTATTGGTCCTTCGCAGACGTTTTTGACAAGAAGGAGTCTGAGGTACTTCCGCCACACCGTCCCTACGATTGTGCCATCGACCTGCTCCCAGGAACTACACCGCCTCGAGGACGGATATATCCGTTGTCTCCAGCCGAAACCAGGGCCATGTCTACCTACATCACTGAGAGCCTGGCAAGGGGATTCATCCGGAGATCCTCCTCTCCTGCGGGAGCAGGCTTCTTCTTCGTTAAGAAGAAAGAGGGTGACCTACGCCCATGCATCGACTACCGGGGTCTGAATCAGATCACCGTAAAAAACAAGTACCCTCTGCCGCTCATCCCCGAATTGTTCGACCAGCTCAGAGGAGCCTGTGTGTTCACCAAGCTGGATCTTCGGGGTGCCTACAACCTAGTTCGTATCCGCTCTGGGGACGAATGGAAGACCGCGTTTAATACTCGCGATGGGCATTATGAATACTGCGTGATGCCCTTCGGCCTGTGTAACGCACCAGCAGTCTTCCAAGAATTGGTGAACGACATATTCCGGGACCTCCTCTACATCTGTGTAGTAGTTTATCTGGATGACATCCTTATCTTCTCTCCGGACCTCCAGACCCACAGAGAGAACGTACAGCTGGTTCTACAAAGACTGAGAGAGAATCGTCTCTACGCCAAATATGAGAAGTGTGTCTTTGAGCAGTCTTCTCTCCCTTTCCTGGGATACATCATCTCGGGCACTGGACTGCAGATGGATCCAAAGAAGGTCTCCTCCATACTCAACTGGCCTTCCCCTTCTGGACTGAAGGCAATCCAACGGTTCCTGGGATTCGCCAACTACTACCGCCAGTTTATCCCTCACTTCTCTGCCCTGACTGCTCCTCTCTCCGCTTTGACCAAAAAGGAGGCTAATCCAAAGGACTGGTCACCTGCGGCCGACGCCGCGTTTTGCTCACTGAAGCGAGCATTTGCCTCCGCTCCTGTACTCCACCGTCCGGAGTTAAACCGCCAGTTCACCTTGGAGGTGGATGCCTCCTCCTCGGGAGCCGGAGCAGTGCTCATGCAGAAGTCCTCCTCCGGCAAGATGGTGACGTGCGGTTTCTTCTCCAAGAGCTTCTCAGCGCCTGAACGTAATTACACCATCGGTGACCGAGAACTATTGGCGGTCAAACTGGCTCTGGAGGAGTGGCGCTACCTTCTGGAAGGAGCAGTGTACCCCGTGATTATCTACACGGACCACAAGAACCTGGAATACCTGCGGTCCGCTCAGCGACTGAACCGACGGCAAGCCAGGTGGTCCCTATTCTTTGCCAGGTTTGACTTCCAGCTCCATTTCCGACCCGCGGACAAGAATGTACGCGCTGATGCCTTGTCTAGGTCTTTCATGCCCATGGAGCAGGAGGAAGAGACTACCCAACCCATCATCTCTCCTAGCAAGATCATTCCGGTGGCCCCTGTCACCCTGGCCCAGATACCGCCCGGAAAGACCTATGTCTCTGAGACTGACAGGCAAAAAGTGTTACACTGGGGTCATGCCTCAAAAACAGCCGGTCATGCAGGCCAGAAGAGAACATGGGGTGCGATTGTACGCCATTACTGGTGGCCATCCCTTCGCACGGACGTCGCTGCTTTTGTCTCTGCCTGCTCCTCTTGTGCCAGGAACAAGACGCCCAAACACCTGCCCTATGGCCGTCTTCTACCTCTGCCTATACCCTCAGTTCCGTGGCAACACATAGCGATGGATTTTATTACGGACTTGCCATTATCCTCTGGACACACAGTCATATGGGTCGTGGTGGACCGGTTCTCCAAAATGGCTCACTTCATCCCCATGGCTGGACTGCCCTCTGCTCAGGAACTCGCGGAAGCCTATATATATATCACATCTTCCGCTTGCATGGCTTTCCATCCCACATCGTGTCCGACAGAGGAACTCAGTTCACCTCCCGCTTCTGGAGGGCGCTCTGCAAACATCTGGGAGTAACTCTGGACTTTTCTTCTGCATACCATCCTCAGTCTAATGGCCAAGTGGAGAGGGTCAATCAAATCTTGACATCCTTCTTACGTCACTATGTCAACGCCCATCACGACGACTGGTCCACGCTTCTGCCTTGGGCTGAATTCTCACATAACCACCACATCAGTGAGTCGTCCTCCAAGTCTCCCTTCCATGTCGTTTACGGACTTCAGCCCTCCGTCCCATTGCCTATATCCCCTTCTTCGGATGTCCCTGCGGCTGATACTGTAGCCCGTGACTTCGCTACCATTTGGGACTCTGTCAAGGCGTCCCTTGGACGCGCTTCCCAGCGGATGAAGAAACACGCTGACAAGAGGCGTCTGGACCCTCCGTGTTTCTCTCCTGGTGACCTGGTCTGGCTTGCTTCCCAGTACATCCGATTGAAGATACCTTCCTACAAGCTGGGTCCTCGCTACATCGGGCCGTTTAAGGTCCTCAGCAAGATCAATGAGGTCTCCTACAAGCTACAGCTCCCGGCCACGATGAGGATACCCAACTCATTCCACGTCTCCCTGCTCAAGCCGGTTGTCCTTGGTCCCTTCTCCGCTGCTGCCAGTCCGGCTCCTCCACCTATTGCCGATGACGACGTCTATGCGGTAAGGGATATCGTGGCCATGAAGACCGTACGAGGTCGACAGTTCTTCCTGGTGGACTGGGAGGGGTATGGTCCTGAGGATAGGTCCTGGGAGCCCAGGGAGAACGTGGGCACTCCTCTGATCCGTGCCTTCATGTCCCGGTTGCGGGGAGGGGGGCGTGGGGGGGGGGTACTGTCACGCTCCCCGGGTCCTTGGCTCCCCTCCCCGGGTCCTCTGCTCCGCTCCCCGGGTCCTCAGCCCCGCTCCCCGGCTCACCTGCCACGCTCCCCGGGTCCTTGGCTCCGGTGCCCGTCCTTCCCAGGCCCCCTGGTCTCCGATCGCGGCGCCCGACGGCTTCCCAGGCCCTGGCCGGCTCCCCTGCGTCCTCTTCTCAGCCTCCTTCCCTGGCTTCTGGCACCCGGGCTGCGCGCATGCGCATTAGGGCGCGCGCGCGGTCACTGACCCTTTCTTAAAGGGCCAGCGTCCATTAACAGGAAATGAGGCTAAACAGGTACAGGGTATAAAGGGGTGTATTGTCCAAGAGGGCGGGGCCTGATCTTCGTGTTTTCCAAGCTAGGAGTCAGGTCTCCTTGTGTCTTCGTGCCATACTCACGTATCTCTCTTCTAGAGCTGATCCTGCCTCGCCATCCGGTCCTGCTGAATCCCGAACCCCGCACGCTGTCCGTCTGCCATCTGACAGTCCGCACCATCTCGGATCCCTGCGGTGACCCGTCATCTCGCTCCAAAGGTTCCGGACCCCGCCTGACATCACCTCGGCTTCCGAACCTGAGCTACGTCACCCGGACTACCATCTGTGACTCCGTGGTCCCAGGGACTTCTTCGTTACACTCACTGGCACGGACTGTTCTACTGCCCATAGTGCTTCAGCTACCGGACTCCTTACCACCATCTTAGAGTTCGGCCCAGTGGATCCACCTCCTGGGTCTGCCCGACCGCCTGGCCCTGACACATACTCCGTATGGGGTACGTGCAGGCACGGACCCATAGTCTAAAGCGGGTCTGTGCCTGCTTGCTGCCGGACAAAAACGGACATGTTGTCCGTGTAGAAAAGCGCACACACGTACTTGCCTCACGGACACACGTTCCGTGCGATTTTACGTGTGTGTGCCATCTACCATAGAACAACATGGGTCTCCGTGTGTACGTGTCTCCGGTACGTGCAAATACGTACCGCACACGTACAAATTAAACGGATGTGTGTTGCGGGTCCAAACCGGTACACACCATGGTCTCCTTGAAGTTTGCATCGCTGAATGTACAAGGGTTCAATACCCCACAAAAGCGCAACCAGATCCTGCACGGTATGCACAGAATGGGAGTCCAGGTACTCCTGCTACAGGAGACTCACTTTAAGGCCTCTGCCACACTCACGTGAAAAAAATGTACGTGTGACGATGTCTATTTTTGTAGTCTGTGTTCCGTTTTTGGAGTCCGTTTTTCCTCTCCGTGTAGTGTCCGTGTGCATTACGTGTGTCCTACGTGTGTACGTGTTTCCGTTTTTCTGTGCGTGTAATACGTCAGTGTCCGTATGCTTTCCGTATCTTGTCCGTTTTTCACATCTTCATCAAATGAAGTTAATGATTATTTGTTGGGAATAATGACACATAGGTGGATTTGATTAGCACATTCTTATAATTATCCACAATTAATTAACCTGTTGGTCTTTTTACTTGGATATCCAATGTTTTTGGATATATACTACAACCATGCCATTATCCATGCAGGCCTTAGTTTTTTTATGTTGGATTTTGTAGGGCACATTGGCCACCTGCAAGTATTTAATTTTGTAACAAACTTGATTTGAGCCACACGGACACGGACCTCTCGGATAGCACACGGACATCATCCGTATCACGTTCGTGTCAACACGGACCCATAGGATGTAATAGGTCCGTGAGTACTTAATCCCGGAGCAACACGGACATGTCAGCGCTTTTTCTAAACGGACACACGTATGCACGGAACGTACACACGCTTCGTGCAAAAATACTGACGTGCGGCTTTTAACATGAAAAGAAATGATTCAACGTAAGCACGTGTCTCCGGTATGTGCAAAAAATGGCAAAAACGGACCTGAGGCACGGATGTGTGACGGAGGCCTAACTGTTGTCATGTGCCGGATATTCCCAACAAATACTACCCGCTTTGGCATCATGCTCCCAACCCCTTGGCGAGATCAAAAGGGGTCAGTATTGCGCTACATAAAAATTTTCCATGCACAGTGACAGAGGTTAGCACTGATCCACATGGCAGATTCCTATTTGTCAACTTAGTACTCTATAACCAAAAATACACAGTCGCTAATTTTTATCTCCCTAATAAAAGTCAGACTGTTGCCGGGGCTAGGTTCCTGAGGAGACTGGAGACTTTTGCAGCTGGACATCTGATCATTGGTGGAGATTTTAATTTACGGCTACATGCGCACGCTGCTTTTTTTGCTGCGTTTTTGCTGCGTTTTTGGCTGCAGTTTTGTTGTCAGAACTTTCTGACATCTGACTTCCCAGCAAAGTCTGAGAAGTCAGATTTGCCATGCGCACGTTGCAGTTTATTTGTCAGAGTTTTTTTTGTCAAAAGTTTGTGACAAAAAAGATACAGCATGTTCATTCTTTCTTGCGTTTTTGTCAACATTTGTCACCCATTGAAGTCAATGAGGGCATCAAAAACGCAAGGATAAATGCATGCTATCAAATTGGTGCGTTTGGCATGCATTTTGCATGCATTTTACCTGCATTTTTGTCAACAAAAACGCAGCTCACCAACTTAGTTCCAGAATGCCAAAATCAATTCTGGAGTGATTTTGACATTCCGGTGTCCGTGTGTCGTGTCCGTGTGTCGGTGCCCGTGTCAGTGTCGGCGCTGTGTCAGTGTGGTGCCCGTGCGCGTGTCAGTGTCAGTATCAGTGCCGGTGTCTCTGTCTCTCTTGCGCTCTCTCTCGTTCTCCCCAAGCAGTACATACTCACCGATCACGGCTGTCATATTGCTCCCCCGACTCTCATCTTCTTCCCGACCCACTCATACATATTGACTCCTCCCCGTCTGTGATTGGTTGCAGAGAGACGAGCCCCCATGCTGAGTGACAGCTGTCTGACTGCAACCAATCACATGCGCCGGTGGGCGTGTCTAAATCGTACCGCGCTCAAGAGAGTCGCTCTTTCAGCAGTGGAGGACTCGAGCTGTGACAGCAAACATAAGTGACGGCAGCGCCGATAGCACGGCTCACTTCAGTCACTCGGGTGGTTTGCTGTGACAGCTGGAGGACTGCTGTCGCTCAGCAAACCACCCGAGTGACTGAAGTGAGCAGCAGGATCGGCGCTGCCGTCACTCATATGTTTGCTGTCACAGCTCGAGTCCTCCACCCGTGAGTGCACATCAGGCCGCAACTGAAGTGAGCCGCAGCTGGAGGACTCACACAAGTGACGGCACCGCCAATCGCGTGGCTCACTTCAGTAGCGGCCTGAACCACAGTGAACCCGGCCATGACGTCATTGCTGCGACACCCGCCATACTGCGGAACCCGTAGCTGTGATGTCAGGGTTTCACCCCAGTTCATTCTGGACGCTGTGGCTCCTTCCACACTCACAGCTGGCAGCCATGCTGTATGACCGCTGGCTGTGACAGGAGAGGGATGTAGCAGAGCTGGAAGCGTCGTGGACCTCGTGTGGATTACTTCGGACCTGGAGGGCTGTTTTGGGGGTTAATAAAGTGGTGAAAGAGGGTGGCTTTTTATTTTATTTCAAATAAAGGATTTCTTTCGCTGTTTGTGGTTATTTACTTTCCTTTACAGATTAGTGATGTGGGGCTGTCATGATGTGTTTTGCCCCAAAGCCATAATCCAGGGTCACACTCGCTCTTGGAATATATCTCTGGGTAACCTCCTGCCAGTTCAATGGCAATTCCTGGTCCCTTTTGAATTGCTTGTGGTTGAATTACTCGGGGATCGGCTATGGTGAGGAAAGCTCCAGTGTCACGGAAGCCAACAACTTTTTGGCCATCCAGCACGACCTCCTGTAGATGTTTGTCCTGAAGATCAGAAGAACAGGTGGCTGGAGCTCGCACCCCATAGACTCCGGGTAGGGGAGCCAGGATATCTGAGTCACTTGGCAAGTCATCAGGCACAGATCACCTGGACGCCTTACAGAAAATCCAAATGCTGGAAGTGCTTCAACAGAGACGGGCTGCTTTCTCATCCCAACCAGGTCGAACCACCGTCACCCAACATCATGTGGACACTCAGGGCATCCGTCCCATACAACTGGCTCCTTACCGGGTACCTGAATCAGTTCGAAACACCATGCAGCACGAACTGGAGGAGATGTTACAGCTTGGGGTAATCCAGGCCTCCCATAGCCCTTGGGCCTCCCCTGTGGTGTTAGTACCCAAAAAGGATGGGAGTACTTGATTTTGTGTGGACTATCGGCGACTAAATGACCATATCGTCAGCGATCCTTACCCAATGCCTCGTATTGACGAACTTCTAGACCGACTGGCTGGGTCCCGATATGTCACTACCTTAGATCTCAGTAAGGGATACTGGCAGATCCCTCTAACGGATGAAGGGAGAGAACGGTCCGCTTTTATAACCCCCTTTTGTCTCTATGAATTTCTAAGCATGCCTTTTGGAATGAAAAATGCCCCGGCCACCTTCCAGAGAATGGTGGACCCTATCCTCCGGGGATGTGGTGACTTTGCTTGTGCCTACTTGGATGATATCGCCGTCTTCAGCCACACATGGGAGGAACATCTGAATTATTATTATTATTATTATTTATTATTATAGCGCCATTTATTCCATGGCGCTTTACAAGTGAAAGAGGGTATACGTACAACAATCATTAACAGTACAAGACAGACTGGTATAGGAGGAGAGAGGACCCTGCCCGCGAGGGCTCACAGTCTACAGGGAATGGGTGATGGTACAATAGGTGAGGACAGAGCTGGTTGCGCAGTGGTCTACTGGGCTGAGGGCTATTGTAGGTTGTAGGCTTGTTGGAATCAAGTAGCCATTATTTTGGACCTGATTCTGGCAGCCGGCCTAACTATTCGACCCGATAAATGCCAATTGGGGATGGGTGAAGTCCAATATCTAGGGCATAGAGTGGGAGGAGGGAAGCTCCATCCTGAGCCTTCCAAAATCCAGGCTATTAGAGACTGGCCTGTACCCCAAACTAAGAAACAAGTTATGGCTTTTCTGGGCACTGCCAGTTATAACCGAATATGTGTTTCTCATTTCAGTACTGTGGCCAAGCCTCTTACCGACCTGACCAAGAAAACAATGCCCCGGCTGGTGATCTGGACTCCAGCCTGTGATGAGGCTTTTAACCGGCTGAAGGACGCTCTGGTCTGCGATCCTGTCCTGGCTGCTCCAGACTACAAGCGGAGATTTATTGTGCAAACGGACGCCTCTGCTTATGGACTGGGAGCTGTCCTCAGCCAGGTGAATGCAGCTGGGGACGAACACCCCATTGCCTACCTCAGCAGGAAACTGCTGGACCGAGAAGTGGCCTATGCAACTGTTGAAAAAGAATGTCTGGCTGTAGTGTGGGCCCTTAAGAAACTACGTCCGTATCTGTATGGACGAGAATTCACTGTGGTTACTGATCACAATCCCCTCACCTGGCTGAACAGAGTCTCTGGGGACAATGGACGATTACTGCGATGGAGCCTGGCTCTGCAGCCCTATAACTTTACCATACAATATAGAAGGGGCAGCCAACACCAAAATGCAGATGGACTGTCCAGGCAAGAGGAGCCTTGAGTCCTGTCAGCCATGCCTGCGTGTACTTAACCAGCGACCTGTAGAGGTCCCTAGTACGTACACAAGTTGGGAGGGGAAGGAATTGTCATGATGTGTTTTGCTTTCTCACTGTATTTGCTGTAATACTATGTCTTGGGATGTAAGTGACCATACCTTCCCCCAGCCTGTATCATATTGCAATTAGGCTTCAGCAGTAGCTATTGTCATTGATTTGGTGGGGGTTGCATATATATATATTGTTCTTCTCAGCATGGGACTTCTCTAATCTACAACTTGGTAAACAGAACAGAGCCAGCAGTCTAAAGTCCATTCATGCATCAAATGGCCAGGGGGAGGTGTGCCCACCTAAGGGGCTGATCCCAGGAGAGAAGAACATGTTAGAGCAGTTAGTTGAGAGCTGAGTTTTGAAGAGGAAGGGAGCGAGATCTGATTCTGCGGACAGATCTCGCCGTCCAGTGGATTGTGTGGGATTTCTGGGACTCTGAAAAGGACTATTACGTCGTGATCTGGCACTTTGGATTATCGGGAGGTGCCCCCGAATCTGTTTTATTTGGACTTGTCGTGTGCTGTTCCTGTATTCCTGTTAGTAAACCTGTTGGATCATCCTCGGCCTGTTGTCTCTCCTTGCTCTGCTGTACACCCCGTCACAGGGGTGTCTCATAGACGCATGACATCACTAACCTAGGGCTTAGTGACAGCTGTGGGCTGCTGCCATTAACTCCTTATTACCCCGATTGCCACCGCACCAGGGCAATGGGAAGAGCCAGGTCCAGCGCCAGAATTGGCGCATCTTATGGATGCGCCACTTCTGGGGCGGCTGTGGGCTGCTATTGTTAGGCTGGAAAGAGCCAAATAACGATGGCCCTTCCCACCCTAATAATATCAGCCCCCAGTTGTCTGCTGCACCTTGGCTGGTATTAGAAAAATGAGGGGATCCCACATCATTTTTTTTTTAATAAATCAAATAATTAAAAAAAAGTGTGGGATCCCCTCTATTCTTCATAACCAGCCAAGGTACAGCAGAGAGCTAAGGGTTGCAGCCTGCAGCTGCTGCTGTTCCTGTGCTGGATATGAAAAATGGGGGGATCCCATGTTATTTTTTTTTACCCCAAAGAACTAAAAAAAAAAGCTAACCAAGCTGGCTATCCCTCTATCAAGCTATCTATTCTATTATTTATTTCTATGTATTCTTTCTGTTCTTTCTTATTATCTAATCTCTATGTTCTTATTATCTATCTATCTATCCATCCATCTAGCTATTCTTTCTATTTTTTCTATCTATCATCTATTCTAGCTATTTATCCATTATCCATTCCTATCATATTTTGTTTCTCCTTTAAAAAAACGCAATGACAAAAACGCACCAAAAATGCACCAAAAACACACCAAAAACGCACCTACAATTACAAGCATTTTTGTGACATTTCCAGGCTCTCTCTGACAAGGTGCAGTTTTGGCTGAAGTTTGGCTGCAGTTTTGGCTGCAGTTTGTAAACACAAAAAGATGTAGCGTGCGCATGTAGCCTACCTCTGAACCCGAAGCTCGACATGTCGGCCGGTAAATCGGTGATTTCACACAGTCAGCTAGCATCTCTTAGGTCCGCTATGCATTCAAATAGGGTTGTTGACATCTGGCGTCTACTCTACCCGTCAGTCAAGGACTTTTCTCATTTTTCGGCAGTACACAATTCGCATAGCCATATTGATTTTTTTCCTGATTAGCCATAACCTGCTCTCCTGGTCCCCCGCTGCTTCCATCGGCCCAGTGACTTGGTCTGACCATGCCCCTGTCTACGTGACTCTGAATCCCCCCGACTCTCCTTCCAAGTCCTGGAACTGGAGACTCAAGCCTAATCTCCTCCTAGATCCAGACGTTAAAGAAAGGATATCTGTGACTATTTCAGACTTTCTTCAGTACCATGCAGAGGACAATACCCCTCTTCCCACTAAGTGGGAAGCACTGAAGTGCGTAACCAGAGGGGTACTTATACGAGAAGGAGCTAGACTCAAGAGAGACAAAGCTTAACAGATTGAGGATCTTCTTTCCAAAATCCATTCCTTGGAACAAACACATAAAGCGACACTTGACCAGGATACCTTACTGAAACTGACTAAAGTGGGCTTTACACGCTGCGACATCGCTAATGCGGAGTCGTTGGGGTCACGGAATTTGTGACGCACATCCGGCCGCATTAGCGATGCCGTTGCTTGTGACACCGATAAGCGATTTTGCATCGTTGCAAAAACGTGCAAAATCGCTAATCGGCGACATGGGGGTCCATTCTTAAAAATCGTTACTGCAGCAGTAACGAAGTTGTTCCTCGTTCCTGCGGCAGCACACATCGCTCCGTGTGACGCCGCAGGAACAAGGAAGCTCTCCTTACCTGCCTCCCGGCCGCTATGAGGAAGGAAGGAGGTGGGCGGGATGTTACGTCCCGCTCATCTCCACCCCTCCGCTGCTATTGGGCGGCGGTTCACTGACGCTTCAGTGACGTCGCTGTGACGCCGCACGGACCGCCCCCTTAGAAAGGAGGCGGTTCGCCCGTCACAGCGACGTTGCCGGATAGGTAAGTATGTGTGACGGCTGTTGTGCGGCACGGGCAG
The DNA here is from genome assembly GCF_048569485.1 of Anomaloglossus baeobatrachus. Classification (NCBI taxonomy): domain Eukaryota; kingdom Metazoa; phylum Chordata; class Amphibia; order Anura; family Aromobatidae; genus Anomaloglossus; species Anomaloglossus baeobatrachus. The sequence goes on along the minus strand of NC_134355.1, from coordinate 85,327,936 downwards.
CGATTTGCCCGTCGCACAACAGATGGGGGCAGGTACCCACACTAGCGATATCGGGACCGATATCGCAATGTGTAAAGTAGCCTTAAGACGATGGAAGACCTTAAAGCAGTACTCGACTTGGCTCACACTAAATTTAGAGAACACTCCCAACAGTTTTTTTATGAGTTTGCAGATAAGTGTGGGGGCCCCTTGGCGAGACATATCCACCCGAAAACAGTGACACCGTATCTCCCCTCGATGAAGATGGCTGACAAACAAACTGACATCGCTTTAGCCTTTGAGAAGTATTACGAGACGTTATATAACATCGACAACTCTGTAGACCCCACTAACTCCCGGCTTCTGGAGAAAATCGACAACTACCTGCTAGTCACGCCGCTTCCCTCCCATTAGCAGAAATGGCTGATGAGTTGGATTCCCCGTTCTCACTAGAGGAGGTCACCCAAGTGGTGTCCTCTTCTCCCCCCAACAAAAGCCCAGGCCCAGATGGCTTTACTACTAAATTTTACCAAACTTTTCTAACGGAGCTGGCACCTTTTCTTACTAAGGTCTTCAACTCCATCTCCAAAGACCATCCTTTCCAGAAACAATCACTGTCTGCTACTATCACGGTAATCCCCCAGCCGAGCAAGGACCCCTTGCTCTGCTCAAGCTATCGCCCTATATCTCTAATTAATGTGGACGTGAAGCTGTTTACTAAACTTCTGGCTAACAGACTGAGTCCTTCTCTGCCGTTATTGATACACAATGACCAGGTAGGCTACTATTAAATAAATCGATCCTTGTTAACTCCCAAATGTTGAAACTAAAAACACCAGCCTGTGTGTTGTCAGTAGATGCAGAGAAGGCCTTTGATAGGGTCAGTTGGCCATTCCTTGGGCGTGTGCTTGAGCGGGCAGGTTTTGGTCCTAGCTTTAGAGCAGGGGTGGGGAACCTCCGACCCGCGGGCCGCATGCGGCCCGCCATGACCTTTTATGTGGCCCCCGGGCAGATTCCCGGGGGAGGCAGTGCTGGTGCTGTCACCGCGGTCTTGCTGCCGCCAGCCCTTTAAATCCACACATTGCTGTTTGTGCTGCAATGTGTTCTCCCGTCAGCCAGTGCCAATTGTGGGTGGGTCCACAGCAGCCTCACAGCTTCCAGCCTTGTGTGTCCGCCCCCTGCCCTCCGGAGATCAGTGCCTGCCTTCTCCTTCTGATGCAGTGTGTCTGCCCCCTGCCCTCCGGAGATCAGTGCCCGCCTTCTCCTTCTGATGCAGTGTGTCCGGCTCCTGCACTCCGGTGATGTGAATGCAATGCTGCTGTGAGTCCAGCGCCGACCCTCTGCTGCTATGTGCCCTGCCCAATGCTTTGTGCCTCCCCACACCAGTTCTGTAAACCTTCTCCCCCAGAGTTGCATGAAACTCTCAGCGCAGTGTGCCCCCCAATGTCCTGTGTGCACCCCTCCCCCAGTCCTGTGTGCAGCCCCCCAATGTCCTGTGTGCACCCCTCCCCCAGTCCTGTGTGCAGCCCCCCAATGTCCAGTGTGCAGCCCATCACCCAGTAGTCCTGTTTGCACCCCCCCAATCCTGTGTGCACCCCCCCAGTCCTGTGTGCAGCCCCCCAATGTCCTGTGTGCACCCCCACACAATCCTATGTGCAGCCCATCACCAAGTCCTGTGTGCACCCCCCCCCAGTCCTGTGTGCACCCCCCAGTCCTGTGTGCACCCCCCAGTCCTGTGTGCACCCCCAGTCCTGTGTGCACCCCCCCAGTCCTGTGTGCACCCCCCAGTTCTGTGTGCAACCCCAGTCCTGTGTGCACCCCCCCAGTCCTGTGTGCACCCCCCCAGTCCTGTGTGCAGCCCCCCCAGTCCTGTGTGCAGCCCCCCCCAGTCCTGTGTGCAGCCCCCCCCAGCCCTGTGCAGCCCCCCCCAGTGATGTCTGTGCCTCCCCCCCAGTGATGTCTGTGCCTTCCCCCAGTGATGTCTGTGCCTCCCCTCCAGTGATGTCTGTGCCTCCCCCCAGTGATGTCTATGCCTCCCCCCAGTGATGTCTGTGCCTCCCCCCAGTGATGTCTGTGCCTCCCCCCAGTGATGTCTGTGCCTCCCCACAGTGATGTCTGTGCCTTCCCACAGTGATGTCTGTGCCTCCAGCCCCGCGTGTGGTGTCTGTGCCCCCAGCCCCGCGTGTGGTGTCTGTGCCCCCAGCCCCGCGTGTGGTGTCTGTGCCCCCAGCCCCGCGTGTGGTGTCTGTGCCCCCAGCCCCGCGTGTGGTGTCTGTGCCCGCAGCCCCGCATGTGGTGTCTGTGCCCCCAGTCCCGCGTGTGGTGTCATTGCCCCCAGTCCCGCGTGTGGTGTCTGTGCCCCCAGCCCCATGCCCCCAGTTAATTAATTGCTTCACCCAATATAGCAGGGTCATTTAAACATTGATAATTTTGTGCAGCCCCCGAAGGTTGGTAGAAATTTCCAAATGGCCCCCGATAGAAAAAAGGTTCCCCACCCCTGCTTTAGAGAAAAGGTTTTAGCATTGTATACTCTCCCTACAGCCAAGATTCGCTGTAATGGAATTTTTTTCAACTTATTCAATATCAGAAATGGGACTCGACAAGGATGTCCTCTGTCCCCCCTTCTGTATGCATTAGTGATGGAACATCTAGCCATAGCCATCAGGAAGAACCCTGATATTCATGGGATCTGCATAGGTAAAAAAAAACCTCATAAACTGGCCCTATATGCTGACGACCTCCTCTACATCGTGAACCCTGAAACATCTCTCCCATCCTGAAGGAGTTTGAGTGGTATGCTGGGGTTAGTAATTTCATGGTTAATACCTCTAAGTCGGAAATCTTAAATATCACCCTTCCCGCTAAACGTAAATCCTCTCTGCAAGAAGCCTTTCCCTTTAAATGGTGTGCCACTGCTCTGAAATATATAGGGACTTATCTGACGCCAGACCCTTCACATCTATTTAATTTGAACTACAAACCACTACTGCAGCGCATTGACGCCGATCTTCAGGCTTACAATTTGCGGGCTCTGTCCTGGTTTGGACGTATCAATGTTCTAAAAATGGATGTCCGCCCCAAACTCCTTTTTTTTTCAAGCAGTTCCTATAGCCGTACCCAGATTCTTCTTTGCCATCTTTGACGAATCACAACAGCTTTTGTATGGAAAAAAGTAAACCCCGACTGGCCTTTAAATACTTGACGAGACCTAAGACAAAAGGGGGCACAGGACTTCCAGATTTTCGCTTATATCATACATCAGAGTAGTAGATTGGTTTCATGGGGCCAAGACGAAGCAGTGGGTGGATATTGAAGCTAATCTTTAAGAGTGGACCTTGACCTCCTTGCCCTGGATCGCGAAACATAGAAGACCTAAGAGCATTTTGAATTCCCCTCTGACAAGGGACCTACTCATCATTTGGGACAGAACTAACGCTCATTTTAATCTGTCTGAAGAATGGGCCCCCTAACACCCCTTTTTGATAATCCCGACTTCCCGCCGGCTGTTGGTGTGGACAGGTTTATTATCTGGTCTAGATCCCAAAGGCCTAGGGTTGGCGCTACCCTGCTGGGAGCGCCTTCTCTGCCAATCTTACAGCATTTCCAAGCCGCCTTCCCAGATCAACAAATCCAGTGGTTCATGTACTTGCAGTTGTAATCGTTCATCTCCTCTGCTCGCTCAGCCTCCGACCTGGCCAGGGTCTGTGTCAACTTTGAATCTCCTTTGATCCAACTAGAATCCCCATCCCACGTAATTTCCCAGATTTACTCCATTTTGATTGACCCAATCGATTCGGATCCAGTCTGGTATGTGAAATCCTGGGAGAAAGATCTGGGGAGTGCTTCCTCTGACCTGGATTGGACAAAAGCTTATATGTGTGTACATAGACTTCCCTTGCCTTGTAAAGTGCAGGAGAAAAACTTTAAGATCATTTCCCGTTGGTATAGGTGTCCGTAGGAACTACACAAAATCTTCCCGACCGTCCCTGACACTTGTTGGAGATGTAATGCTGCTGAGGGATCCATGCTACATATCTAGTGGTCCTGCCTGATAATTCAGGATTTGTGGCGTAAAGTTTTCCAAATTCATAACCACATCACGGGGCTTACAATCACATGCTCTCCGCAGATTGGTCTCTTGTCCATGATCCCCGGAGCTTTCAAAGAGATCAAGCAAGGTCTTCTCCATCATTTTGTTGCCGTGACTAGAGCGATCATCCCGAGAAAGTGGAAGTCGGGTGTAACCCCGACGATTCTGGAGTGGTTGGCAGAAATGGATCACATTTGCAGGATGGAGAAACTATCCTCCCACTCTGAGCTCCAGTTGAGCAAGTTTTTCAGCTCTTGGACTCCGTGGCTTCTATTTAGAGAATCCGCTGATTTCGAGGTAATCCTTTCTTCTTAAGAACCAATCGCTTAATTTTTTGCTTGGTTCGTGCTGAGAGGTGGAGTGTAGACATCCTTAAACCGGTTGTGTTCCAAGGGAGACACCAAGTCCCTCCTTCCCGTCCCCCCCTTCTGTTCCCCCACTTCTGTTTCTTTTTCTGATCTGTCTTTCCTCTCATTTGAATTCTTCTTTGCTTCTTCTTAACATTATTTTCTCTTTCCAGTTTTTACTAATCTAAACTTAGTGCTTCAGAAATAAACATTCTTATTTTCATTGACTCATTACCTAAGTCCACATGGAGAATTGTGTGTACTTGATCTCTTATTGCGACTGTCTTCGATATGTGGAAGTATTCATGCACAAATTGAAAATATGCCACTATGTTATAGAGTTACTTATACTTGATTTTGTATGATATTTCCCCTTTTCAAATAAACATTTTTGAAGAAAAAAAAATTGTATACCACATATATTTTTATTTATATTTTATTACTTTTATATAATTAATACTATGAAAAAAATAATTAAAAACACAGTCACATGTGAGATCTTGATCACTTTTTATTACACTTTCTAGAAGTTGGAATGAACAAAATGCAATAATTCTGGCAATTTTTCTTTTCTCTTCTTTTAAAGACCATTTTTTTAATTCAGTATAGTTAACATGACAGTTTTTCTTTAGATCATTATGTTAATGAGAAAATCAGATTTTTAAAATTGTTTTTGTATGTGTCATTAGTGTTGATTAAAAAAAAGTTTTCAAAATAAACAATTTTGACACCATTTTCTGACACTTATACATTTTTTTTACATTGACAAAGTTATGCGGCAACTTTTTGTTGCAAGTTAATCCGTAGTTTTCACTAGTACTATTTTTAGTCACATAGGACTTTTTGTTCAAATTTTTTTCTTTTTGAAGGGGAATTAGTAAAATAATGCAGATCTGGCAATATATTTTTGTCTTTTATTGTTTACATCTTCTTTGAGGAACAAATAATTATATAGTTTAATAGTACAAGTAGATACTGTACGCTTACTATAAGGATACCCAATTTATAACTGTTTATATTTTACCCCTTTTATATAAGAAAAAAACCAAAATAAAACATTTTTTAGATCATATTCTGAGAGCCATAATGTGAGCTTGTAACAAGCGGTAATTTAGATTTGTGCTATTTTGTGATACATATGATTTTTTTATTATGTTATTAATTAACAAAAATGACAATTCTTTCATAGTTTTTTTGTATTTTTTTTTAATCATTCACCAAGTTTGATAAATATATTGATGTATTTTTTATCATACTAGTCATTTTGGATGCAATGGTAGAAGATATGTGTCTTCTTTTGGGTGTTTGACTTTTAGTCTTGAAAAAAAATAAATTATATTTTATTTTAAATAATTAAAAACTTTTCTTAAGTTTTTACAATATTTATTTGTTTTACAAGAGGACTTGAGTTGCAGCTTTAGGGGCACTTTGCACACTACGACATCGCAAGCCGATGCTTGCGATGCAGAGCGCGATAGTCCCCGTCCCCACCACAGCTGCGATATCATGGTGATAGTTGGCTTAGCAAACATTATCGCTACGCCAGCTTCACATGCACTCACCTGCCCTGCGACGTCGCTCTAGCCGGCGACCCGCCTCCTTATTAAGGGGGCGGGTCGTGCGGCGTCATAGCAATGTCACACAGCAGGCGGCCAATAGAAGCGGAGGGGCGGAGATGAGCGGGACATAAACATCCCGCCCACCTCCTTCCTTCTGCATAGCTGGCGTGAGCCGCAGGACGCAGGTAGGAGATGTTCCTCGTTCCTGTGGCTTCACACACAGCGATGTGTGATGCCGCTGGAACGAGGAACAACATCGTAACATCAGTCATTTCCAAATTATGGAAATGACCGACGCTACACCGATGATACGATTACGATGATTTTGCGCTCGTTATTCGTATCAAAAAGGCTTTACACACTACGATATCGCCTGCGACGCCGGATGTGCGTCACTTTCAATTTGACCCCACCGACATCGCACCTGTGATGTCGTAGTGTGCAAAGTGCCCCTTACAGTTCTCTCTCCTCCCTTGATCAGTGGAGGGGAAAATAGGAAATGGAATGATCAGTGTAAAAAGTCTTGTGCAGAGTGATGGAAACAAGATAACTAGCATGCTTTTTCCCCAACTCCCATAGAATTTAATATAGGTTGATTTTGTACCTCCACCTGTGAATGGAGTTACTCCAAATAACTATTTAGCACAGTCTAACGACTTTAAAGCAATATTCTTGTTTTAGATATTTATGGTATATCTGCATGACATGCTAAAAATTGTTTGACAGATTCAGGTCCCATTGCCCTTGAAAATGCGGATTACCTGTTCCCAATTGATGAGCAGTGCAGCCTTGTTCGGTGATATGAATCATTTGGCTTCGATTAGCTGATTCTTTTGGATCCCAATTGGATCCCTATTTAATAATGTTTCAACCGCAGGGGAACACATATTTCTGATAACATGAACAAAGTCCTATGCTGTTGAAACCCTGCCCACCTACAGACAACCATTAACAGAGTATTTTTTAAGTTTTAAGGCGGGTGTACGGGCTTTCAGTTTCATCGGCATCATTTTACCGCATCTCATCGTTCACCGAAGGGAGCCGGCTTTTTCTGCCGGGTAGGTCGAGAATGACTAAATACCACTGTTCCCTATTACTACCTAATGCCATGGCCTCGGTTAGTAGACAGGCGGTTGTGCATTCTCTGCTCTTTATTGACTTTGATCCGAGATCTGAAAACAACCAAGCACATTTTGCTTAATGAATATAGAAAAGGAACCAAAAGAAAATCAAGCAGGCAGACATGTTGGTTCTAGCTGAGAATGAAGTACATATCAATTGTTATTCTTCTCCTTAGGATAAAGGCAACATATGTGTGCATAGAGATAACAGAATTATTAAAACCACAGCATGATTTCTTTCTGTATAACTTTATTTCGTTCCATGAACTCTAGAATATTGATTTGAGAGATAATAGTTACTGTACATGACCTTATGTAACCTTGAAAAACTCTATGTATGATTTATTGCTCTCTGTATTAGGCCCAATTGAAGAATGGTGGGTTTGGAATAGTGGAATGCTTTGAGCTCCCAGTGTGATGTATTGAGGTCTCTGGAACAAACTGAGAGGTTTATGTATAGCATGTGAATAAACATATCAGCTAACTCTTTAAACTCATGAAAATCCTATGATTTATCGTTTACCCTTCGCCACTGCAGACAATATATATTATACTGTACTTTGTACATTGTAATAAAAGAAAGTACAGATCGCCTTTTTTCGAGGGAAAATCTCTTGAAAATTAGGCCAAATTGAAATCCATAGTATTATATTATTCACTCACTTCCATTTTGGATCAGCTGAGGACCTATTTAAACGTTTTGCAGTGAATTGCAGCAGTATGCCTTTATGGCTAATTGTTTTATTTTTTGTAAGAAAAATATGAAAACTATTCCATTCTTCATCTTAGTGTATGTCGCAATTTACATGACACTATGTAACCTTTAAGGCTCTGTGCCCACGTTGCATATTTGCATGCAGTTACGCTGCGTTCTGCACCGCAGAGTAACTGCATGCGTCCTGCGTCCCCAGCACAATCTATGAAGATTGTGCATAATCCATGCCCACGTTGCATTTTAGAATGCAGCAATTTGCATGCTGCCAAATCGCTGCGTTCTAAAAAGCAACATGTCACTCTTTCGTGCGCGTTGCATGCTGTCTCCATTCTGTCTATAGGGAGAGTCAGCATCCAGAGCGCACAAATTCTGCAGTCACCAAAGTTTCAGAATGGAGCTTTTCAGTTGCGCTCTGAAGCACACATGCAGTGACAAAACGTTGCGGTGCAGAGCGCACACACGTGGGCACATAGCCTAAAACTGTAAACATGATTTGATGACATGAATCCTAGCATAGATCATCAGTACTGTCCAGTATCATGCTCTAACAGATTCCTGTGCAAGACTGATTGCACGTAGTATCATATAGGCATATGGCATTACAGAGGTTGTCCGGTCTTAAACTACAAATCTTCAGTTATCGTATTATTATTATTATTTATTTATAGAGCGCCATTGATTCCATGGTGCTATACATGAGAAAGGGTTACATAAAGAATACATATACAAATTACAATAGACAAACTGGTACAGAGGGAAGAGGACCCTGCCCTTGCGGGCTTACATTCTATAGGATTTTGGGGAGGAGACAGAAGTGGGGTGGTAGTCGGGCGGCAGCTTGGGCAGTGGTGACTCAGTGGGGTCATTGGAGATTATAGGCATTTCTGAACAGATGAGTTTTTAAGTTCCGTTTGAAGCTTTCAAGTGTAGCAGATAATATGACGTCTTGAGGCAGCAAATTCCAGAAGACAGGGGATGCTCATGAGAAGTCTTGGAGGCGATTGCATGAGGAGCGAATGATAGAAGAGGAGAGAAGGAGATCTTGGGAGGACCGGAGGTTACGTGTTGGAGTGTAGCGGGAGATTAGTTGAATTGGATACGGTGGAGGATTGGAAGCCAATGGAGGGATTTGCAGAGGGATGAAGTGGGGTGGTGTTGAGGAGAGAGAGATGGATGATTCGGGCAGCAGAATTAAGGATGGACTGAAGAGGTGCAAGCTGGTTAGCAGGGAGGCCACAGAGGAGGATTGTGCAGTAATCAAGGCAGGAGATTATGAGGGCATGCACTAGCAGTTTTGTAGATTGAGGATTGAGGAAAGGATGGATTCTGGAAATATTTTTGAGTTAAAGATGGCAGGAGGTGGTGAGGGATTGGATGTGTGGTATGAAGGACAAGGCAGAGTCAAGGGTCACTCCGAGACACCGAACTTTGGGTACTGGGGAGAGCGTAATGTTACTTATTGTAATAGATAGATCAGTTAGAGGGTGTAGGTGAGATGGAGGAAAGATGATTAGTTCAGTTTTGACCACATTGAGTTTTACGAAGCGAGATGAGCAGAAGGAGGATATAGCGGATAGACACTCTGGGATTCTTGACAGCAGAGATGTGACATCTGGGCCAGAGAGGTAGATCTGAGTGTCGTCAGCATATTCGTGGTGCTGGAATCCATGGGACTGTATGAGTTGTCCCAGGCCAAATGTATAGATGGAAAAAAGTAAGGGTCCCAGGACTGAGCCTTGAGGTACTCCAACAGAGGACTGGATGAAGAGGTTGTGTGGGAGTGGGAGACACTAAAAGTGTGGTTGGAGAGGTATAACGAGATCCATGAGAGGGCAAGGTCTCTGACACCAAGGGAAGAGAGTATCTGTAATAGGAGGGAGTGGTCGACAGTGTCAAAGGTTGAGGGCAGGTCTAGAAGAAGAAGTATAGAGAAGTGATTGTTAGCTTTATGTGAGCTGATTCCAGATGTGGAAATTGCACTTGGAACCTGATTCTTTGAACCCCTAATATGCAGTCAAAGGCGCTCTCAATGGAAGAAAAACAGACCATCATTAGGCTGAAAAAAAAAGAATAAATCCTTCCAAGAGATAGCAGAAATGTTATAAGTATCCATATCAACAGTTTGGTACATTCTTCGGGGGAAAAAAAAGCTCACTTGTGAGCTAAAAAATCCCTGGACATCCACTGAAGGCAAGAGTGGTCAATGATCACAGAATCCTTTCCATGGTGGAAAAAAAAAACAATTCTCAGCATCCACCCAACTGAAGAAGACTCTCCAGGAAGTCAGTGTTTAATTTTCTAAGTCTACCATAAAGAGAAGCCTTCAAGAGAGCAAATACAGAGAGGGTTCAACACGAGATGAAAACCCTTATTCAGCCTTTAAATTAAAAAGGACAGATTACAGTTTGAAAAAACTACGAAGTCCGTTTTCAGGGTCCATACATTACACTAGATGTCTGGTATGGACCCCGAACGTTACTGTTCAGGTTCACCGATCACTATTTGTAAGCCAAAACCAGGAGTGGAACATTCAGAGGAAAAGTATAATAGCTACATGTGCACCAGTTCTACATATTTACCCACTCTTACAAATTCTGAGGTAAAAATCTCACCAAATACTCAACATCTGCACATGACCTTAGAGTCCCTTGTGGGGGTTTTTAAACTCGATGTGCTAAAGATGTGGCATTTCTATGTACTTGGCATAGGACTGTCAAATATAAAGCATGAAAAAAACTTGTGTGTATTAAAAAACCCACAACAAAACACATTTTTTCACTCACCCATGACAGCACCACGAGAGAGGGGATCTGCCCTCCAAGGACAGGAAAGCTACTGAATAAAAGGGCTGTACCTCTCCCATGCATCAGTTGGTTTCCTTTCCTTGACGAGGGAACCTCTGTGAAAACAGCTGTATGAAGAGGGATGTGAGTCCCAGAAGATTGGGAGCCCATTTACATGATCACCTAATTTAAGAAGGATGGCCAGGAAAATAAAGATCAGCTTGTTCAAACATGAAAGAATTGCTAGTGTTGGAATGTGCCGTAAAAGGTCTTTTGGCCTCCTTACACGGTTGTCACCTAAAGGCCCTGTTACACGCTACGATATATCTAACGATACGTCGGGGTCACGTCGTTAGTGACACACATCTGGCATCGTTTGACATATCGTAGCATGTGACAGCTACGAGCGACTGTGAACGAGCAAAAATACTCACCTTATCGTTGCTCGTTGGCACGTCGCTCATTTGCAAAAAAATGATCGTCCTTCTGCGCTCCGGTTGTTCATTGTTCCCGAGGCAGCACACATCGCTCCGTGTGACACCCCGGGAACGATGAACTGAAGCTTACCTGCGGCCGCCAGCAATGCGGAAGGAAGGAGGTGGGCGGGATGTTATGTCCTGCTCATCTCCACCCCTCCCTTCTATTGGGCAGCCGCTGTGTGACGTCGCTGTGACGCCGAATGTCCCTCCCCGTTCAGGAAGAGGATGTTCGCCGCCCACAGCGAGGTCGTTCGGGAGGTAAGTACGTGTGACGGGGGTTACCGACTTTGTGCGACACGGGCAAAAAATTGCCCGTAACGCACAAACGATGGGGGCGGGTGCGATCGCACATGCGAACGCACGATATATCAACGCATGTAACGGGGCCCTAAGAATCATCTAGAACAATCGGTTGACGGTGGCTTATCTGAATCAGCAGGGTCGGACTCGATCAAGTTCCTTAATGGATGTAACTAACTGGATACTTTGGCAGAGAATCATCTTCTCTATTTAACACCCTTACAAATAAAGGAGAAAGGAGAATTACAAGGTGGACATCTTAAGCCGCAATCAGCTGAGGCAGGGAGTATGCATGTTAGGTCAATCCATTTTCATTTAGATTGTGGACAAGTGGGGCCTACAAGAGATAAACCAATTTGCCAACAGACAAAACAGGAAGGTGAAAAAGTTGTATTCTCTGAATCCCAGAGATAATTTTCAAGTGGTGGACGCTTTCCTGGTCAAATGGAGTTTCAACCTATCATATGCGTTCCCACCAGGGATTTTTATCCCAGTAGTCCTGAAGAAGATCAAGGAGGACAGTGCAAGGATCATCTTCATAGCACCAGTCTGGCCAAAAATTCCATGGATCATCTGGTTAAGGATAATGTCCATCACCGATCTTTGAGTATTGCTGGATGATCCTAACATGCTCTCACGGACCAGTTCACCACCCGCAAATGGCCAGCATACATCTAATGTCGTGGAACTTGAGAGGTTATTATTAAGAGATAGATGATTTTCTCCTAACCTAATTACTACCTTTCTCCATATCAACAAAGTTGTCATCACTAATATATGGGGTAGAACATGGAGAAAATGTCTGTCCACCTCAGAATCTAAGCTGCAGGAGGGGGTGCTGGTTAACTCCACACAAGTTCCTTTAAAAAGGTTTAGAGCAGGGCCTATCTACTACCGTATTTCCCCGAAAATAAGACCTACCCCGAAAATAAGCCCCAGCAGGAATTTTCAGCATTTTTGGCGTAAGGCTTAAATACTGTATAAGCCCACCCCGAAAATAAGCCCTAGTCATGGTTCAATAATGAAGTGTCCATGTAGCTAAAAAAGTTAAAGAATACTGCAGGACACTTCATTATAAAAAGCAGACACCCCAAAGAGAGAGAAGAACAAGACAGAAGACCCTGCAATCATACTGTCACGCTCCCCGTGTCCCAGCACCACTCCTTACCCACTGATCCAATCCATGTGTCCACCAGTCATGGCTGCCGCTCCCGCTCCTGCTCCCCTGAGTCATGCTCCTGGTCTCAGGAGTCTGACTTTGAGTATTGGCCTCAGGATTCTGTATAGGACCGGGCCGCGCCCACTCTCCTGGTCTTATAGGCCCAGCACACCTGCAGCAGGAAATGACACGAGGCTGTGCTGGGTATATAAGACTTGCCTTTCCATAGGGGCGTTGCCTGATCAACGTGTCCTTTAGCTTGTCTTTAGAGCTAGATGCTCAGGTCCCCTTGTGCTCTCTCCTGTGACTGTTTGTCTGTTGCTACCGGGTACCTGTGCCTGTTTCCTGCAGTATCCGATAGAACTCTGTGATCCTGCTGACCCGGTTATAATCGTCCCGGCCACGTCAGTGCTCCGGCTGCCGTGTACTCTGCCACCTGGTGGCGTACTCGGTCCAGTGGATCCACCTCCTGGGCCCACCAGTCCTCTCAGCCCTGACAGATTGATCAGGCCATGGATCCCGCTGGAGCACAAACATCTGAGCTGGCCGAACTACGCCAGGAACTGGTGCAACAGCGTGACACCTTACACCGCATACTAAAGTTCCTGACGTCTGTGGACCACCGATTGTACACATTACAGACTGCCGCCTCGTCTCGGTCCACGCAGCAAACGGCGTCCGGATCTGAACCTGCTGTCTCCGCAACCTCGCAACTTCGCCTCGCTGCTCCGCCTCGCTATGCTGGGGACCCCAAGAACTGCCGGGGGTTTTTGAACCAGTGCTCCCTGCATTTCAAGTTACTTCCTCATTTGTTTGTCTCAGACCAGGCTAAAGTGGCGTTCCTGATGTCACACTTGGAAGGCGAAGCTCTAGCCTGGATTAACCCCCTGTGGGAGAATGAGGATCCAGTGACCACTGACATCCGGGAATTCCTGCACGCTTTCCGAGGTACATTCGATGAACCCGGACGTGCCACCACGGTGACCTCTTCGCTCCTCCGGCTACGCCAAGGGACCCTGACCGTCGGCCAATACGCCATCCAGTTCCGCACGCTCGCCTCTGAGCTGGGCTGGAACAATGAGGCCTTGACGGCGGCCTTTTGGGAAGGACTCTCTGGCCGCGTCAAAGACGAGCTTGCTGGCCGTGATGTTCCACGCACCTTGGACGCCTTAATATTTTTAGCCACCCGGATTGACCTCCGTTTCCAGGAGCGAACCAAAGAGGTATTCCGGGAGAAGCTACCACCCCGTCACGCCTTGTCCCCGCAGAGGCCTACCGCTCCTTTGCCCCTGCCTTCCTGTGACATGTTCCCGGAACCCATGCAAATAGACCGGCTGAGCCAAGCCGAGCAACGCCGCGCAGAGCGACTCGCCCGAGGCCTGTGTTTCTACTGCGGAAGCGGTTCTCATCTGCTCCGCTCTTGCCCGGAGAGACCAGGTAGACCCCAAGCCCAAGGGATGGTGGGAACCGCCACCCTTGGTACCGGAATTCCTTCAGTCCCGGTTACACAGACTGTCCAGGTCACGACCGAGAAGACCCAGTTCACGGCGGAGGCTCACATTGATTCGGGAGCAGCGGCTAATTTCATCCGACAAGCTACCGTGGATCGTTATCGGATACCGGTCATCCCGCTTGCAAAACCCCTCTGGTTCGCCTCCGTGGACGGAAAACAATTATACGAACCTGTCCGGTACACCACCGAACCCGTGAGACTTTGTATTGGTACCCAGCACACTGAGACTATTGCGTTCTACGTCATCCCGAGAATGACTCCTGCGCTCCTGCTGGGTCTGCCCTGGCTGCGACTACATGACCCTGACATCAGTTGGCGCTCTGGGGCAATCTCTCGCTGGAGTCCCTCGTGCCATGATACCTGCCTACAGCCTGTTCCTCGGTCCCTGTCACCTGACCCTATCATGGCACAAGAAGAGGAGAATCTGACGCAGTCCAGCGGTGTACCACAGCTCCTGGCACTTGTGCCTGTGGTGCCACCAGAACCGGAAGTGACGGCGCTCTCCAGCGTCGTTCCACCGTCCCTGACGGTTGAGACTCTGATGCCAACGGCTGCCGGGGATGAGTCCCTGTCCTGTGTCCGGTCCGAGACGCCCGGGCCGGTTGTCCTCGCTGCCAGTCCTGTTTCTGACGGTCCTCCTCTTCCCGTTGCCCCCGTTGCCACTGCTGGGAGATCGGCTACGCGCCGTGCAGCTAAGAAGGCGGTACGGGGTCAGCGGTCCTTCCCCGCCTTTGCGTTGGGTCCCGATCCGGTGTCTCGATCCGGGGTGCCCCTGGGGTTCTGTGCTCGGAGGGGGGGGCTTAGAGGGGGGGGTACTGTCACGCTCCCCGTGTCCCAGCACCACTCCTTACCCACTGATCCAATCCATGTGTCCACCAGTCATGGCTGCCGCTCCCGCTCCTGCTCCCCTGAGTCATGCTCCTGGTCTCAGGAGTCTGACTTTGAGTATTGGCCTCAGGATTCTGTATAGGACCGGGCCGCGCCCACTCTCCTGGTCTTATAGGCCCAGCACACCTGCAGCAGGAAATGACACGAGGCTGTGCTGGGTATATAAGACTTGCCTTTCCATAGGGGCGTTGCCTGATCAACGTGTCCTTTAGCTTGTCTTTAGAGCTAGATGCTCAGGTCCCCTTGTGCTCTCTCCTGTGACTGTTTGTCTGTTGCTACCGGGTACCTGTGCCTGTTTCCTGCAGTATCCGATAGAACTCTGTGATCCTGCTGACCCGGTTATAATCGTCCCGGCCACGTCAGTGCTCCGGCTGCCGTGTACTCTGCCACCTGGTGGCGTACTCGGTCCAGTGGATCCACCTCCTGGGCCCACCAGTCCTCTCAGCCCTGACACATACTCATCAGATGCCGAATGGTAGGACCTACAGTGGAACGCATCAAGGACCTGCGGTGGAACGCACACACATCAGATCGCACACCCACACACATCAGATTACACACACATCAGATCACACACATCAGATTGCACACCCACACATATCAGATCGCACACCCACACATATCAGATCGCACACACTCCCACATCAGATCGCACACACTCCCACATCAGGTCATACACCCACACACATCAAATCATGCACACACATTACCCCTCAGATCAAACACACACACACTCACTACATCCAGCGATCCCAATTGCTTCCTGCCGGCAGGGGATCCTGGGATGCAGTGCAGTGGAGCGCAAGAACCTATGGTGGAACGCACGGAGGATCCGGCGGTCATCTCGTCTATTCCTATTCTACCCAGGCAGATCTCAGAACTACAGTATATTACCTCGAAAACATCGGAGTGTATTATAGAACTACATACCTAGCAGTGATCATGCAGCAAGACTCTGATTCATGCGGCCCGTGGTTTGAACAGCATAACTCAGCTAACATGTTCCTTTTAAAAAGATTTTGCCTTGATGCACTGAAAGAAATAGTATTCACATTCCTGGTGAGTGCTTCCATTAGCCAGAAGAGCTCATCACCTCTCTCTTGGGAGGCCTGATTCATTCTCAAAAAGCAGGCACTATAAACCATATCTTGACTATCACAGTATTAACATCTCAGCACACCTGGTATGTGATATTACAGATGACAGACTTTTCAACCCTGTGCACTCTACAGTATACTTCAAGTATTTTAGTTACAGTGTGTTAGTAACATTCCTACATTTTAGGATTATGTGCTGATGCAAAAAAAAACCTTTTGGTGTATTGTATTCATCAGATATGAACACTAAAAAACGTTAAAATAACTTGTGCGTGTCCTAAACTGCGATCGTAATGAAGAATTCTTTCAGCACTATACAGGTCATGCCATTCACAATGCAGCTAGTACATCTGAACCAGAAAGTGCTGAAAGACAAATACCATTACACACATGCACTGTATGTTTCAAAAACGACTTTCAAGTGGTCTTATTCGTGAACATAGTTCAAGATTTATCAATTAATTGCTGTTCTAGTGCTTGCTGATATGAATGGGAGAAAGCAAATCAGTAAAAACCTACTTCATTACAGAATCAGGGCATGTGATCGGTTCCACTTTGGTACAAGTATGGATAAATAGTTAAAAACAACCTGTCAGTACAATATTGTAATATAAAGTAAAGACATGGCCATAATGACGCATTAATAAGATTAATTTGATACATTTGGTGAGAAAATCCACTTTGTGTTCTTTCTTTAGTCACCATTTGAAGTTTTCATCTAATCAGATTTAGGTGCTCAAGAGCTGGACTGTACACTGGGTCTCCTCCTCCCTGTCTTTGATTCCCCAGTTCATCCTTTTGCCTCCAGTGGTGAATGACAAGTCACTGTTTTATCAGTGACCTTCCTTTTGTTTCAAAACTAGCACCATCATTGCCGTGAAATGATTTCCCAGCTAGTCTACTATAAAATATCAGCTTCAGCGGCGCATGCGCAGATTGAGATCTTGACTCAATGATGAGTGCTCATGCATAATTCACGTTGCCATTTTATTGCATACCAGCCTAGAAATCAATCTACACATTTGCTGCCCACAGCCGAGATGGCACTGGTACCAGATTTCAGAAAGGTGGCCGGTCACTGAAAAATCAGTACCCTGTCATCCAAACACTGGAGACAGTAGGAGGGGCCAGGGCAGGAGGAGTAGACCCAGTGCACAGTTTCTCCCCTGTGCATCTAAATCTCATTAAGGCCTCTTTCACACGTCCGTGAAAATCACGCACGTTTTTCACGGACGTGTCAAAGGTGCGTATTGCCTTCCATGAGCCGTGTTTATGGCACACGTGTGTTCTCCGTGTGTTATCCGTGATAACACACAGAGAACGGGAACTTTCTGCTCACCTGTCCTTGGCGTTGCTGTCCGTGGTGCTGATCTTTGGTCTCTGGTCCTGCCGACTCCCCGCTGCTGCTGCTTCCAGCCCGCAGTGAAGTGAATATGCAATGAGCATAATGAGCAGCGGTCTGAACGGCAGAGACAGCAGAGCTGGAGAAGGTGAGTAAAGTTTTTTTATTTTTTTCTCAGACATGTGTGTTTTCTCTGGTGTGTGTCACACGGAACACATCCGTGTGGTACGTTTACATTCTGTACAGTTTGACACCCGTGATGCTGGAGAAAAACGGACATGTCTACATGTGGAGCACACGGGCACACATATGCTCCATACGGACACACGGTCCATGGCAGAACACGCACGTGAGCGCAGACCCATTGATTTTAATGGGTCTACGTGTGCCCGTGTCTCCGGTACGTAAGGAAACGGACCAAACATGTACCGGAGACACGGACGTGTGAAGGGGGCCTAAAAGAAACCTCAAATGCTGATTAAATAAGTACAAAAAAAAAAAAAGATTTCTTCACCAAAGGTATCAAATTAATATGTATATCAGCCTCATTATGGCAGTGTCTTTTCTTTACATTGCAAAAGTCTGCGGACAGGTTCTCTTTAAGGAATTTTAGAGAGGGGGAGGACTTTTTCTGTCAGCCAATGTGTAGCACTTTTGAGTTATTTTCATATTTGGGGTCTAAAAAAAACAAACTAAACCACAAAAAGAGGAATTAAATTTTCCCCAAAATATTCAGAAAAATTCACAGCAAGAAAGGGCAACAATGTTTACCTGCTCAGGCCACAGAAACAAATGTACTCACGGGATGCAGCAAAACCCCTTAATAAAGGTGGAGGCAACAGGTGCAAAACACTGATGGAGCAACCACTCACACACTGCCATTCCATGGAGGCGGTGATTGCTTAGTATTAAAATTGCACACAAATGGCTTGTATAGGGCGCCGTTCACACATGTAGGTGCACAGTGTCTGGCTTACAGCATACTGATAACGCCCATACTATTAGACTAGACGGGCTGCCCAGAAACATATATACTGTAAGTGCACCACACAGGAACGGAGACCCTAGTTTACAAGAACTAAAGTAATGGGCTTGGCTGTATCCTGTATAACAAACAAACACCCACACATCTGCCATAAGCATCTGCTTTTTGAGCGAGGGGGGCAAATAGATTTTCGGTCTATGATACACTAAGTATCCCAAAGCATTAAGCAAGCAGGTCAATGATCGCTTCTTCAAGTCCTATAATGAGACAAAAAAAAAATAAAACTAAGATTACAAAAATTTTATAAGAAATCCCCCCTACCCCCAAAAAAACTGATTTCCATTAAAAATTATTTTATTTTTTTAGAAATAGTTCACCACAAAACAACCTGATGATCCATAAAATAAAGTAAACTCACTATTTAGTTGGCAAATACAAAGCTTTAATAAAAAAACAAACACATTTTTTGAAAATGAGTTGATATAAAGTGTTTGTATCCTAAAATGGTACCAATAAAAACTACAACTCATCCATACGCCCACATATGGCCCTCAATGGAAAACTAAGAAAGTTAAATTGCTCAGAATTAGGAGACAAAAATTACATTTTAAAGTCGTATATATTTTATTGGTAAGAAATAAACATGCATTCACTATGATAATTGTTTGCTACAATTCGGTAGAGGTGCATATAAATACACTCCGGCATCTTACACCCACGTAGCATAATATTTTGGACTAGAGAATGTCTAGTAAAATACATTTTTACAATTATACAGATGATGTTTTCATAAAGTGTTTTTATTGTTATTTTTATAGCAATGTATACAGCATATAAGGCAGTTCTTTGCATTCCCCTAAAAGCAATGAATAAACTATTTGCACTTTAAAATGATGACATTTAAGAATATAATTTGTCCCACAAAAAATAACCCTTACCTGCCACATGTAAAATGCTATCTGATCTGAAACCAGCATGTGGAGCTGAGCAGATTGATATATGGATTTGGTATAAGTAATTTATTGATC
Source organism: Anomaloglossus baeobatrachus (assembly GCF_048569485.1). Lineage (NCBI taxonomy): Eukaryota > Metazoa > Chordata > Amphibia > Anura > Aromobatidae > Anomaloglossus > Anomaloglossus baeobatrachus. Next base: position 85,308,551 of record NC_134355.1, on the reverse strand, counting down.
TAAATCCCTGCTGATTCTGGTCTTAGGAGTCCAGTGGGTGGATCTAATAAATGATTGTCAGTCACTACTTTATACACATAAGTTATATTAAATCCACAATATAATATATCAATCTGCTATTTTTAGGATTATATTTGTGATTTAAAGGGAATCTGTCATGTTGTACATGCAGTCTGATCTGTGAACAGTATGGTATAGAGAAGGAGAAACTGAGCAGAATGATATGTAGGTGTGTTAGATAAGATTTTGTAAAACTTGTATTTTACTAATTGAAATTCCCGATGTTAATATGGATATCAGTCAAGTGTATGATCCTATTCAGTGATTGATCTCTGCATGCAAAGTCATACAAGAGGCCATGGCCTGAAGGTGCAGAGGGATGGACGAATTCTTCTGAAGCCATGCTGCCATTGAGCTTGGAATGCCCTTAGAAAGATTTACCAGAAGATCTGTATGTAACCTTTTATGCCTAAAACCTTGAAAAAAAGGAGAGCCAGCACGATCTGAAATTGGCATGCATCATATAAAAAGTGAAAATTCACAGATTTATTCCAACTGTACTATAATAAAAAAATGAGATTTTTAGCAAATAATTGATCAATTTTTTGAGCCACCCCTGCCAACGTCACGGCAAATCTCAATAGGGGGGTCCTACTCTATATTCTGTATTTCATGTGCCATGCGGCCTCCTAGATAAAGTTAAAAGCAAAACCATAATGGAGCACACATACCTGTAACCTGTATATAGCCGCTTCCATGTTGCAAACAAGGCAATTGTGGATAGAGACCAGCCCAGGTCCCAGCATGTGGAGCAAGCTCTACACATACCAGGACTATATCAGAACTGATCCTCCCAGTGCCAAACAGCAACCATTGATAAAGGCGGACCAGATCCAAGAATGGTGCTTAATTAGCATTGCCTGTGGAAAGGGGTGAGGTAACTGAATCTGAACAGCTACCAACAGGAGGAATACATTGCAAACCAAAATCAGGCGTGCATGGCATAGTGATGGTCAGTCACCAGAATTGTAGCATAACTACGGTCAAAACAAAGAAAAAAAGGAGCCAGCACGATCTAAAATTGGCATGCATCATATAAAAAGTGAAAATTCACAGATTTATTCCAACTGTACTATAATAAAAAAATGAGATTTTTAGCAAATAATTGATCAATTTTTTGAGCCACCCCTGCAAACGTCACGGCAAATCTCAATAGGGGGGTCCTACTCTATATTCTGTATTTCATGTGCCATGCGGCCTCCTAGATAAAGTTAAAAGCAGAACCATAATGGAGCACACATACCTGTAACCTGTATATAGCCGCTTCCATGTTGCAAACAAGGCAATTGTGGATAGAGACCAGCCCAGGTCCCAGCATGTGGAGCAAGCTCTACACATACCAGGACTATATCACAACTGATCCTCCCAGTGCCAAACAGCAACCATTGATAAAGGCGGACCAGATCCAAGAATGGTGCTTAATTAGCATTGCCTGTGGAAAGGGTGAGGTAACTGAATCTGAACAGCTACCAACAGGAGGAATACATTGCAAACCCAAATCAGGCGTGCATGGCATAGTGATGGTCAGTCACCAGAATTGTAGCATAACTACGGTCAAAACAAAGAAAAAAAGGAGCCAGCACGATCTGAAATTGGCATGCATCATATAAAAAGTGAAAATTCACAGATTTATTCCAACTGTACTATAATAAAAAAATGAGATTTTTAGCAAATAATTGATCAATTTTTTGAGCCACCCCTGCCAACGTCACGGCAAATCTCAATAGGGGGGTCCTACTCTATATTCTGTATTTCATGTGCCATGTGGCCTCCTAGATAAAGTTAAAAGCAGAACCATAATGGAGCACACATACCTGTAACCTGTATATAGCCGCTTCCATGTTGCAAGCAAGGCAATTGTGGATAGAGACCAGCCCAGGTCCCAGCATGTGGAGCAAGCTCTACACATACCAGGACTATATCACAACTGATCCTCCCAGTGCCAAACAGCAACCATTGATAAAGGCGGACCAGATCCAAGAATGGTGCTTAATTAGCATTGCCTGTGGAAAGGGTGAGGTAACTGAATCTGAACAGCTACAAACAGGAGGAATACATTGCAAACCAAAATCAGGCGTGCATGGCATAGTGATGGTCAGTCACCAGATGCTGGGACCTGGGCTGGCCTCTATCCACAATTGCCTCTTTTGCAACATAGAAGCGGTTATATATACAGGTTACAGGTATGTGTGCTCCATTATGGTTCTGCTTTTAACTTTATCTAGGAGGCCGCATGGCACATGAAATACAGAATATAGAGCAGGACCCCCCTATTGAGATTTGCCGTGACGTTGGCAGGGGTGGCTCAAAGAATTGATCAATTATTTGCTAAAAATCTCATTTATATTACAGTACAGTTGGAATAAATCTGTGAATTTGCACTTTTTATATGATGCATGCCATTTTCAGATCGTGCTGGCTCCCCTCTCTCTCTGTTTGGTTGTAGTTATGCTACAAATTTCTGGTGGCTGGTCACCACCATGCTATACACGCCTGATCTTGGTTTGCAATATATTCCTCCTGTTGGTAGCTGTACACATTCAGTTGCCTCACCCTTTCCACAGGCATTGCTAATTAAGCACCATACTTGGATCTGGTCCGCCTTTATCAATGGTTGCTGTCTGGCACTGGGAGGGTCAGTTCTGATATAGTCCTGGTATGTGTAGAGCTTGCTCCACATGCTGGGACCTGGGCTGGCCTCTATCCACAATTGCCTCTTTTGCAACATAGAAGCGGTTATATATACAGGTTACAGGTATGTGTGCTCCATTATGGTTCTGCTTTTAACTTTATCTAGGAGGCCGCATGGCACATGAAATACAGAATATAGAGTAGGACCCCCCTATTGAGATTTGCCGTGACGTTGGCAGGGGTGGCTCAAAGAATTGATCAATTATTTGCTAAAAATCTCATTTATATTACAGTACAGTTGGAATAAATCTGTGAATTTGCACTTTTTATATGATGCATGCCATTTTCAGATCGTGCTGGCTCCCCTCTCTCTCTGTTTGGTTGTAGTTATGCTACAAATGTCTGGTGGCTGGTCACCACCATGCTATACACGCCTGATCTTGGTTTGCAATATATTCCTCCTGTTGGTAGCTGTACACATTCAGTTGCCTCACCCTTTCCACAGGCATTGCTAATTAAGCACCATACTTGGATCTGGTCCGCCTTTATCAATGGTTGCTGTCTGGCACTGGGAGGGTCAGTTCTGATATAGTGCTGGTATGTGTAGAGCTTGCTCCACATGCTGGGACCAGGGCTGGCCTCTATCCACAATTGCCTCTTTTGCAACATAGAAGCGGTTATATATACAGGTTACAGGTATGTTTGCTCCCTTATGGTTCTGCTTTTAACTTTATCTAGGAGGCCGCATGGCACATGAAATACAGAATATAGAGTAGGACCCCCCTATTGAGATTTGCCGTGACGTTGGCAGGGGTGGCTCAAAGAATTGATCAATTATTTGCTAAAAATCTCATTTATATTACAGTACAGTTGGAATAAATCTGTGAATTTGCACTTTTTATATGATGCATGCCATTTTCAGATCGTGCTGGCTCCCCTCTCTCTTTATGCCTAAAACCTTGAAGAACCTCCCTGGATTATTTTGGAATGAGCTGGAAACCTGTGGATTACAAAATGCCTAATAACAGTAAAAAAGAAAACAAGGCCTGCTCCTTCTCGTCATCACCGCTGAGAGACTCCAGCTACGCAAGCACCACTTTCCGTCATAAACTAACAATGTCTACAGGTAGCAAACCAGATCACTAAACTGCTGCAGGGACAGGCCTTCAAGACTCAATAGGACCCCCCTCAGATGTGAGGACAAAGGAGTCACCCTTTGGGAGAAGGGACCCAGCGATTACCACAAGGGATTAAGCCGCAGCCGTGAGTTAAATTCCTCACCCTTAGCACAGCTCATCAAAATCTAATAGTAACATGGAGCGAGAAGGGGGTGTTAAAGCAGGCAGCTCCAATGTCACTCAGAAGAAGGTCCCCTCACATTGCCTAGAGGAGTCCTTGCACTAACCCCTTGAGGGGCCAGTGAACAGCTTGTCGCAAGCGCGCTTCACTATAGATGTGGTCTCGGTAATTAAAAACCGTGCTCAGGTATGGATGGAGACTGGTTTAAAGGAACCTATTAGAGACACTGCAGATCCTAAATTAACACCAAAAATGTGTATTAGCACTACAGATCTCAACAGGACATTCTTATCTGAGGACGCTACACAACATCTGAGGACAGGAAAGAATTTGCTAGTGGGAATAGTAATATTAAAAACACAGATGCCATAGATCCTAATAGGTCAAATGAAGATTCAGAAGACTTTTTTGCTAATTTGACTCCAATTTAAACAATGTCACAGACTGGATATAATGAATCCGCCTACTTTGATATCAAATCTCCCAACAGGTACACGTCAGTGATATGGCACAAATGTCCTCTGCAAACTAGCAAACAGGAAATCTATCCATCTTAGGCTATGTGCCTACATTGCGTCGAGGTAGTTGCAGTTCTAAACGCATCCTCTGGCAAAAATGATATATTTGCCAAAGTTGATTTTGACCACAAAAACGCTATAAATACGCTTGCGTTTTTACCGCGTTTTGGCCATGTTTTTACCGTGATTTACATGCTTTTTCATTGCTTAAAGTCAGATGCGTTTTGATGACAAATACACTGCTAAATAAAGTTTTAACATTCAAACAGTATGAAAAAATGGAAAAAAAATGATAAAAAATATCAAGATTATAATCATAAACAAAATAGCTGATTTTATTAAAATGATAAATGTTTATTAATATTTATGTATAAAATAATGTTAAGTTAATGTTTTTCTTAATTTTAATTTTCGGACTATGTGTGTGTGTAAAGGGACATATCATGTCTTTAATATAATGTCAAAAACGCAGGCAATTAAATTGTCAAAAACGCTTGTTTTCTGCATCCAAAAAGCATGTAAAACGCTAGGATTTTGATGTAGAATGCGTTTTGCATCTTCTCATTGACTCTAATGTTATCAAAACGCAGCTCAAATGTCAAAAACAATTGACATGTTGTATCTTTAAACGCTGAGTTTTTGCCCAAAAATATGCAAATTAAAAGCAGCGTTTTGAACAGCAAAGTGCGCACAAGAAAACCTTATTTCTCATAAACTTTGCTTGGAAATGAAAACGCATGCATTTTGGCATTAAAACGCTGCAGTTGAAAGCGCTGCGGAAATGCATGTAAAAACGCAACATCGGCACATACCCTAAGAGAAATATCTATCAGACCTTTTCACCTCTCTAATTCAACAATTAAACATGAATAGGAATACCCTGCAGACCTCCCTGGATGAAATGAGCAAAAAAACGTACTAATATGGATAAAAAAAAGTTCAATCTGTGCCCGTTAACCAATATGCCTTAGAAATAGATTAAATCACTACTTAAAAATGTCTTGAACACTACCTGAATTCTTCTGGGCATGCTCTTTATTAGATTCCAGCATGTCTCAACCGAAATCTGATCCCAGATCTCTGCTACGTGTTCCCAAAGTTGGTGCATACTGGTCAACTCACTTGGGTTGTATACAGCTCTTTTCCTTCAACTTTCCCCACAAGTGTTCTATTAGATTAAGATCCTGGGACTGTGGCGGCCTATCCAGCACCTCTACTTCATGGTCATTAAATCATTTCTTGGCTAATCTCAACGTATGCTTTAGGTTATTGTCCTGCTGGAACACTAAGGCATCCTTTTCATACCCTTAGTACTCATGTGTATGAAGTAACTCATCTTGTAGGATACTCACATACAGCTCAGCATTGAGATCACCATCGATTCTGATCAAGAGTCCAATGGCATTGGCTGTGAAACAACCCCATAATATTAGGCTTTCTCCACCGAACTTGAGAATTCCTTCAATTTCTTGATCCGTTTGCCCCTTTTCCTTTGGTTTCTTCCAGACCTATTTCCACTTATCAGAGCCTAGTCTATTGACTTTCATCTCATCGCTTCAAATCACCATTGTCCAATCTTCTACTGTCCATTTTTTGTACTTTTTTGCAAACTGGACCTGACACTTCTTATGACGATATTGAAGTTGAGCCTTCTTCACCTTTTTTCGGGTCATCATTCCAGACATGAGTAACATGTGTTTTACGATGCTTGGATGGACATCTGTGATCTCACTATTATGAAGCATACGAGCCACCTCCACTGCCGTGTTTGTCGCACCAGAACTGATAGACCTTGTGATGAGTCGACTTGTTGACTCAGTTTTGCCTAGATGTCCACCTCTTGGCTTTTGAATGAATGGACAGACTTCATTTCGTATTCTTTCAACTGTCAGGGCACTCACATGATGCAGTTTGGCAATTTTCTTGACTGAGAGACAACTATCGATGAGCTGGATGATGCTGTTTCATTTTTCTGGGAAATCTACTTCATGGCTGGTCCTCAATTTGAACCAGTGACCTTTCACTTTGGAATTAACCTAATAACATACTGGGCTATTAGAAACTGTGAGAACACATTGTAATTTATAGTATACAGGAAGAAAAAGATTCTTCAAACACCAATGACAAAACACGACAATGCAGTGACATGACAAGAATCTGCATAACTATTCATATACTAAATAGCTGCAAGTCAAGTTTATGTAGGAGTCAAGATGATTGTCTATAAAATGAAGGTAGTCTCACGTTCAAACCGGATGATAAGATATGGATGATAAGATATGTGGATGATAATATATGGAGACTGAAAGTCAAAAGTTCAAAACATTGTTACCCTTTTGCTCATCAGTGTATAAACATAGGCATACAAGGATGATTGTCAATCGCCCACTGGACTTGTATGCATATAAATACCAGAAATTTCAATGAAGGAAAATGCAAACTTTACTGAAACTTTTCCACAAATATGTATATCAATCTGATCATCTCCTCCTATAATATCCTGCCTGCAGATTAGATTCAATTTTCAACATGACGGGTTCCCTTTAATATCAGTCAATAATTTTTCCAGTCCTGTCTTCGCCATGGAATATAACAAAAAATAAATAAAAGTTCAGATCACCATCATTAAATATCCATGTGGTTCTGAGCAAGGAGGACGTCTGTCCCGAGACGGAGTAAAATAGTGAAGAACAGAGGATCCATCGTCACGAGCTTACCAAATTTATTTAGTAGTGAACAATAACAAATCCACTGAAGTAAAAAAAATAAATATTTTTCATAGTGTGGTTACAGAAAGCCATTGAAAAGCATTATGATGTACGCGTTTCAGGTGTAGTAAACCCTTAGCCATGATGTTAAATGATCACTTGGTGTATTTAAAGAGAGGCTGTCCTTAGGATAGAAAGATTTATGAAAAAGATGGTTTGTATAGAACAAAATTGGTTACTATTCTTTAATACTATGGTTATTGGCCTAATGTTGTGATTCTTTTTGTTATCACAAATAGATTGTTTGAATGTAGGTTTATTTTGGACAATTTTACTTGCTCTATTTTTTTTTTCCATAAAACTAACACACTAATATTCTTATCTATATTATTCATTTAACATTGCAGATCTGTTTATATTCTAGATCTTCCTTTTTCAATGCATATCTGAATATGAATCTATCAACTATTTTGTTTACCTACCTTTTTTCATTCAGATAACTTTCACAGTTTTTTGCAGTCCTAGATCTCTTGAACACATTAATTAGGATGCCTCTGTGCAAAGCGTAGCTACTATTTAAATGCACCAGTGGTGTTCATTTAAAATTATGATTAAAGGGAATCTGTCAGCAGGTTTTTGCTATGTAAGCTAAAGACAGCATACTGCAAGGGTTAACACAGAGAATTCAGGGAGGCCTGTTTTGTCAAAGTTCGATCTGTTTATTAGCTATGTGTTTTTAAGTCCTGCTTCTTATCAGTGCTCAGACTGCAAAGTCGCTTCACAGCCATCCGGCATGCCCCCTCCTGTGGTGGTCAATGTATAATCACGATACAGAGCCTGGTGTGGGTGGGACAGCTCTCTTAGTTTTGCTACATGGCTAAATCTAAAAATTCTGATTTTGTAAGAACAGCTGCACCCAGTAATCTAAGTGATACATTGTTGGATTCAGGATCTCTTAAGGCCCCTTTACACACTGAGACTTTCAGCGATCCCACCAGCGATCCCAACCTGGCCAGGATCGCTACAAAGTCTCTGGTGAGTCTCTGGTGAGCTGTCAAACAGGCAAACCTGGCCAACGACGCAACAGCGATCCGGACCTGCAGAACGACCTAGCTAGTCAAACACTGGAAACGAGTGATGTGTCACAATATCTGTCAATCACTATTCTCTGTCAGTCGGTCTCTCCCTCTCGGTCTCTATTCTCTCTCTGTCGGTCCGTCACTATCTCTGTCCCTCTCTCACAGTCTGTCGGTCATTTTCCCCTCCTCTCTCATACTCACCGATCCCCGATCCCTGACGCGGCACTGCACGGCATTCACACTGCTCCGGCGGCTTTTACTATTTTGAAAAAGCCGGCCGCTCATTAAACAATTTCGTATTCCCTACTTTCCCCGCCCACAGGCGCCTATGATTGGTTGCAGTGAGACACGTCCCCACGCTGAGTGACAGGTGTCTCACTGCACCCAATCACAGCAGCCGGTGGGCGTGTCTATACTGTGCAGTGAAATAAATAATTAAATAATTAAAAAAAACGGCGTGCGGTCAGCTTCATTAGCTGCGTGGAGCTGACAGGAGCGGCGGTGTCTTCTGCTGCTCCTGTCACCTGCATGCAGCAGAGCTGGATGCGATGCTGGAGGTCCGTGGATTACGCCGGACAAGGAGGGCTTTTTGGGGCTGATTAAATTGGTGATGAGGGAATGTGTTTGTGTTTTTTTTTTCTAATAAATGATTTTTTCGGGTGTGTGTATTTATTTACAGATTAATCACGGAAGGTATCTCGGGGAGACGCCTGACATGATTAATCTAGGACTTATTGGCAGCTATGGGCTGCCAATAACTCCTTATTACCCCGATTTGCCAATGTACCAGGGCAAATCGGGAAGAGTCGGGTACAGTCCCAGAACTGTCGCATGTAATGTATGCGGCAATTCTGGGCAGCTGCTGACTGATATTGTTAGGCTGGGGGGCTCCCCATAACGTGGAGCTTCCCATCCTGAGAATACCAGCCTTCAGCCGTATGGCTTTATCTGGCTGGTATTAAAATTGGGGGGGACCGCACGCCGTTTTTTTAAATTATTTAATTATTTATTTCACTGCACAGTATAGACCCGCCCACTGGCTGCTGTGATTGGGTGCAGTGAGACACCTGTCACTCAGCGTGGGGGGGTGTCTCACTGCAACCAATCATAGGCGCCTGTGGGCGGGGAAAGTAGGGAATACGAAATTGTTTAATGAGCGGCCGGCTTTTTCAAAAGAGGAAAAGCCGCCGCAGCAGTGTGAATGCCGTGCAGTGCCGCGCCAGGGATCGGTGAGTATGAGAGAGGAGGGGAACATGACCGACAGACTGTGAGAGAGGGACAGAGATAGTGACGGACCAACAGAGAGAGAATAGAGACCGAGAGGGAGAGACCGACTGACAGAGAATAGTGATTGACAGATATTGTGACACATCACTCGTTTCCAGTGTTTTAAGTCCCCTTTACACACTGAGACTTTGCTGCACAGCGGGAAGCAAAGTACCAAAGAATGGTCCTGAACGATTTGTAGCGATCAGCAACTTCACAGCAGGGGCCAGGTCGCTGATGTGTTTCACACAATGCAATATCGCTGGGGAGGTCGCTATTACGTCACAAAACCGATGACGTTACAGCGATGTCGTTTGCGATGTTGCAGTGTGTAAAGCCACCTTTAGCCTACATCATGCTGCTGTTAGATCAATTACAAAAACCTGCTGACAGATTCCTTTTAAGAGTTTAATACACCTGAAATGCATAAAACGTTATGCTTTTCCATGACTTTCTGTAACCACACTATGAATTTTAGTTTACTTCACTGGATTTGTTATTGTTCACTGTTTGCCACTGAATACAAAGACCTGCATGAAGCCATATGGCTCGGGTGCCCTCTGTCTCTCCCTTGTCCAAGATTTCCTCTGTGGCTGCGGCCACTGCTCCGCCTAGTCACCGGTCTCAACGTCTGGCTCAACTTCATGTCGTTCTCCTGGTTGCTCTACCACCGGAGTCTGAGTGCAGAAAACGGGCCACTGTGCATGCGCAGTCTGAATCTGCTCTGCCAGAGTCTAAGTGCAGGAAATGATCCACTGCGCATGCACTTGATGTGGCACCTTCTGATTGGCCGTTGGACGTCATCTGCCCTGATGACGCGGTATCCCTGGATTGGCCGGTGGAAGACACCCACACTGACTGGACGTGAGCTTAGTCTGGGCGGTGATTAGGTTATATATGGACGCCGCAGACGCCGGATGGCGCTCAGTCTTTTACAGCCTTATGATGTGAAGGAGCCAGACAGGTCGCTGGAATTGCGTCTCTAGTACTGGTGTGTACGCTGGTTAGGCGTGCTGTGCACCACATATAAGCAGGTTGCTTGAACTGCGTCTCTAGTACAGGTGTGTACGCTGGTTAAGCGTGCTGTGCACCGCATATAGGCAGGTCGCTTGAATTGAGTCTCTAGTACTGGTGTGTACGCTGGTTAAGCGTGCTGTGCACTGCATATAGGCAGGTCGCTTGAATTTTGAATTACTTTTCAGTTACTGTTTGTGCAGTCTGTGTGCAATTAACACAGAACCTAGTGCGCTCATTAATACTCAACTTTACTTTAATCTTCTGTTGTCTGTCCTGCTCTCTGGGCTCTTAGCAGCTATATTCTATCCATAGCATGGTGGATCCCGGGTTGCTCTTCACTCCTTCCTTCCTAAAGGCCCCATTACACGCTACAATTTATCTGACGATATGTCGTCGGGGTCACGGTTTTCGTGACACACTTCCTTCGTTGTTGAGTGTGACACCTACGAGCGACTCCAACAATTTTCGCTAGTTTTGCGATCGTTCGATCGTTGACACGTCGTTCATTTTCAAAATATTGTTCGTCATTGCGAACGCAGCAGACATATTGCTATGTTTGACACGCTGCCAACGACGATCAACATCGTTTTTATGTCCGTCATCAGTGACGCGAGTGTGACGTTACGAGCAATGCTCCACGCCTCCTCCGCTCTGATTGGTGTCACGCCAGGGTTTATGCTATGGACAATTATACACCTCTGTCGCTGCTGGAATCGTTGGGAGGAATGCTGTGTGACGGTGTCCACACGGCCGCCTTGGTCAAACAATATATTGCTGAATGATGTAGCGTCGTTTGTGAGATGGGTACGTGTGACCACTACAAAACGACCTATGAGCGATCTCGGCAAATCGTAGCAACGATCTGGGCGTGTCACATCGCTAATGAGATCGCTAGCGATATCGTTGCGTGCAAAGCGGCCTTAAGCCGTCAACCCCACAACACATCCTTTAGTTAAAAAAATGCCCTTTTCCTAATGAGCACTATGATAATACAATGTGAACAGTTTTTCTGATCTTAGTGATATTTCTTTTTGCTGATTTTGTAGCTGCTTTTATGAATTCATGTGGCCTTGCTGTATGTCAGCAATGTTTTATTAGATCTATGGCCGGAGATACAGTGTGTTGAAACGTAGAGTACAACCATTGGAATAAAGCCGAGCTGCACACTCAAGGTAAGGCCATATATTATTATTCTACATGCCTTGTATAAAAATTTAATTTTAAGGTATTAACAATTCTTTAAAAATTGCCCTAACTAAAATATGCTGCTGTTTTCATTTAAATTAAAGAAAGATTAACATTAAACCAATATACATATGCTTCTTAATATTTTTATGTGACTAAATCTAGTATTTCAAACGCCAGAATATCGGATAAGGTGGTGGGATGTGGTTTCTTTCCAAAAATATTGTGAAAGTCAAACTTGATTGAAATGAATCATGGTCCTATAGCTGTTAAGGAATAAGTGAGCTCAGTAAATACAACTTCCATTGAAATGATTCCAAGTTATATTATGAAGTGTGTCACTTTTTTTTTTTTTTCTTTCTAGAATGCATTTTAATCTTTTCTATAATGGCCCGGGCTGATATATTGACTGAGAAGTGACCTCTGAATATTTGTTATTGTCATTTTAATCATCAAAGTCCCATGTTCTGGCAGAACTTCAGATGATTTTTTTTCCAAAGATCCGTCAGCAAGTTAACATTTTCAGACACTTACAGAGCAGACGTGAAATCTATTCTACCGATGTCAGCATGAGTAAAACCATTTAACGCAACTCTCCTCTTATTGTACACTCAATATATATGATGTATGTGACTATATTAAACTGCTGCAGTCACAAAAAGAAAAAAAGAGAGAGGGAGGGGAGGTAAAAGTGGAAAAAGTCAAGACAAACATCACTTTCCCCCTTTGCTGAATAGCCTGTAGATATCCTGTCTCGCCATATGGTGAATTACTGTGGTGAGTGTGATTCTATAAGAAATTACAGGATAACAAAACTAATTTTCAAAGAAACTGCAGGAGATAAAAGTCTGTCTCCCGGTACCCAGCAGAGCGAGTAGACTTACTTTATGTTGGCCACACACAGCAAAGTCCTACCAGCTGGTCAAAGCTCCACGAAAGAGGATCAGAGCCTGATCTGACCACACATGAATGTGACCAAAGTGAATGAGATCTGTTCATTTTGTTCTTGAACCAAGCAGCTTCTGTGATGGGAAAGATTTAGTGTGGATGGACAAGAAATAGACTTTATGGGTAGACATAAAAAATCTACAGACCAGACCAGGCTATCCTTTATGTGGGCCACATCTATCAAGGTAAAAATCGCCCCACTGTATGGAACTGGAGATATTCTACTTTTTGTTGGACGATTTTGATAACATTTCAAAGAATAATTTCTCCCTGCTGGATTTTAGTTGCCACCAATGAACAAATCTCCAACTAATGAAGAAAAATATAAATAATTATAGATATAAAGGCTATAGATAGGGGTGAGGATCTTTTCAATTTAAATTTAATAGCTTCCTGAGTTTTCCTGCAAAATTTGATTCACAGAGAATACACCTGAGTAATTATCAATAGTGGAAAGCTTGTTGTTGCTTGGAAAATACAAGTTGGGAAGAGGCAAGGGAGAGAACCCCGCTGGCCATATAGGTATGAGCTCTATAAAACAGAGAGGACCCCAATGGCCATAGGAGCTTGAGCTCTATAAAAGAGAGAGGACCCCACTGGCCATAAGAGCTTACACTCTACAGGAGAGAGAGGACCCCACTGACCATAGGTGCTTACACTCTACAGGAGAGAGGACCCCACTGACCATAAGGGCTTACACTCTACAGGAGAGAGAGGACCCCGCTGACCATTGGAGCTTACACTCTACAGAAGAGAGAGGACCCTACTGACCATAAGGGCTTACATTTTAAATGAGAGAGAGGACCACACTGTCCATAAGAGCTTACACTCTACAGAAGAGAGAGGACTTTGATAACCATAAGGGATTATGTGACGCCCCTGGACTATCGGGTCATCACAGGGTATTGCACAATCTGCCCTCCCGTGCAGTAGCCACCTCCTTCTTGGTTTTGGGTCCCTAACCATATGGTGTTGCCTACATCAGCTAATCAAACCCTAGATACACCCTGCACCACACCCACCAAACAGACCAGTGGACGGCTTGAGTCGAATAGAGTCGCCCACCTTGGGGGTTGGGGAGGGGAGGGGAGGAGTGTCAGAAAGAAGAAGTAGTCTGAGTAGTGAAAGCGAGAGGAGGTCGGGAGTAGGGCTCCTGGGAAACTATCTAGGTGGCAGACGGTGGTCTAGAGGAGTCGGACCCCCGGTTGCAGGGGATCATTGCAAGGGGCACGGATTTGTCGAGGAGGATAGCCTTGCACCATCACCGGTCCGGGACCCGGGCATGACGGGGTACATGGACCCTAGGTCGGGGAGTAGCTTCAGGCAACTCGATAATTTACGCACGGAGAACGGAGCCTTCAAGATTTGTTCCCCACCCACTCCAGAATTGGGGCATTAGCGCAATGAGGGGGATAGGACTTTCCAAATCCAAAACAGTCCAGAAAATCCCAACCGTGAGCCCTGAGAGCAAGCTCCCACACTTAGCCATAGTGGGGAGCAGGACCTGGGAGGTTTCACACTACCTGGACCACCAAAGAAGTAAACTTAGTGCCAGGAGGCAGGTCACGGATCACCAGGCAGCACCATTGGGGACAGGACCCGAACTAGCTCCCCTCTGAGGCAGCGGTGTCCAGAGACTTGGTTTACCAGTTGTTGGTGTCTGCTTAATGGACTGAGTGAGTACCAAAGTGACCCCTTGCACCCAACGGTATTCTCCTACCATCACCGAGTCCCGGGGTATTCCCCCCCTACCCGTGGAGGGATCTAACACCTGACTGCCCCATTCCATCACCCCCGGGTACTCCCAACTGCAGTGGTGGTACTCCTAATTACAACAAACCATGGGTGGCATCACAAACTCTATAAAATCCCTTGTAAATAACCCCCTTCATTTGAGTGGCCGCACAACCCCCGGGTCCGGAGACTCTCAAGCCACTGAGAACCCAGATCTGAGCAGCTCGGCTGCTGGCACGGGGCAGCACATTTACACTCTACAGGAAAGAAAGGATCCCGGTGACCATAAGGGCTTACACTCTAGAAAGAGGGAGTGCAAACCCCCCTGACCATAAAGACTTAAACTTTACAGGAGGGGATCCCACTGACCATAAGAGCTTTAATTCTACAGGAGAGAGGACTACACTGACCATAAGAGCTTACACTCTAAAAAGAGAGAGCGCGGGTCCTCTAACCATAAAGCCTTACACTTTACAGAAGAGAGAGGACCCTACTGAAAATAAGGGCTTAGTCTCTGTAAGAGAGAGAGAGGGGACCCTGCTGACCTTAAGGGCTTGCACTCTACACGAAAGAAAGGTTTCCGCTGACCATAAGAGCTTACAGTCTATAGAACAGAGAGCATAACCCCCTAACTATAAAGGCTTACACTTTAGAGAAGAGAGCGCACCCTGCTGACCATAGGGCTTACACACTACAGAAGAGAGAGGACCCCACTGACCATAAGAGCTTAGTCTCTATAAGAGAGAGAGGACCCCACTGGCCTACAGTCTACAGAAGAGACGACTCTGCTGACCATAAGGGCTTACACTTTACAGACGAGGAGGGAGGACCCCACTGACCATAAGGGCTTACACCTTACAGAAGAGAGAGAGGACCCTGCTCACTATAAGGGCTTGCACTTTACAGAAGAGGGAGGGCCAGATGACCATAAGGGCTTATACTGTGCAGAAAAGAGACAACCCTGTTGACCATAAGAGCTTACACTTTACAGAAGAGAGAGGACCCCGCTGACCATAAGAGCTTACACTTTACAGAAGAGAGAGAGGACCCCACCGACCATAAGAGCTTGCACTTTACAGGAGATAGAGAGGACCCTGCTGACCATAAGGGTTTAAACTTTACGGAAGAGAGAGGACCCCACTGACCATACAGTACAGAAGAGAAAGGACCCCACTGACCATAGGAGCTTACAGTCTACAGGAGAGTAAGAAGACCCCACTGACCATAAATAGAGCTTGCACTCTTCAGGAGAGAGAGGACCACACTGGCCATAAGGGCTTACACTCTACAAGAAAGCGAATATCCTGCTGACTATAAGGGCTTACACTCTACAGAAGAGAGAGAACCTACCCCCCTAACCATAAAGGCTTTCACTTTACAGAAGAGAGAGGACCACACTGACCATAAGAGTTTAGTATCTATAAGAGAGAGAGGATCCCGCTGGCCATAAGGGCTTACAGTCTACAGAAGAGAGAGAACTCTGCTGCTCACCATAAGGGCTTACACTTTACAGAAGAGAGAGGACTCCAATGACCATAAGATCTTACGCTCTACAGTAGAGAGGATCCTTCTGACCATAAACGCTTACACTTTACAGAAGAAAATGAATTTCCCCATGACTCTGGAGATGGAAAATGACTAAATTGTGCTCTGCTGGAAACCGCTGATCTGTGATGGCCCAGGTAGTGACCATCACTGTATTAAGTATGATAATGAGTAAGATGTCAATGATGCAGGGCATTATCGGAAGGCCCTGTTCTCTTGCTTCATCAATGTGGAAATTAAATTGGTCAACTTTTTTTTTTGTGAACCGCAAATCTCAGTGTTTCAAGTTTACATGAAATCATGCGAATTTCAGGAAATTCGACGCAAACGTGATCCTTTGTGGATCAATCTAGACATCTTTAGCATGAAATAAATGATTTTTACTTGCGCTCCTCAACGTTGATATTGCAACATAAAAAAGGAAAAGTTGTGGTATTATAAAAATTACGAGGATGGATAGACATGTTAATTGTCAGCTTGCATGACCTAAATTTTCTACCGTAACCTGCAGCGCTTCTAGGTCACCAAAAGAGCATATTTGGGATTAGTAGACAATTGCAAAGGGAGCTTCCAACAGTGGATATTGATGATTTGTGTACCCAAGTGCATTCAGCAAGGCAGAACAGTCCTTGGAAAATCATTGTTAATTTTATTGATATCAGCCAAGGTATAATAATGCATGTATTTTTGTGCAAGACTTCTCATATTTGATACTGACAAAATGTTTTTAAAATTTTGTTTCCATTTTTCTATATTTTGCTTATCTATCAATCCTGTGATTTTCATAATTACACAACTTTTCCTTCTAGAACCTTCATTCCATCAATTTCATGCACTGTGCTATGAAAGCTACAGCCAGACACAAGTTTCAGATTTTCCTCTTTTGGGAGAGTCTATCTCCACAATTTAGGCTGCACGTGAGGTCTATGTACAGTATATCCAGGGTTTCTGGGGTTTTCAGTAGATAATATCAGCACAGTTTCTACCCTGCATTTAATTCCTCTTCATATGCTTTCCTATAACTTGTATTTTGCTGAACTTTCTGAGATATTTGCTCCCCTGTCCATTCTGTAGAGATCTGTATACAACCTGCTCTTTTTCAGACATGCACAAAAAACACAACTCAACCATTTTCTTGGAGCCAATAATGTCATTGGCTGTCAAGTAGACTGTGCTCATGGAAAAAATCCTAAAAACATAAGGGATATGTATGTTAAATTTAGAACTTTAAAATTATTTTGCTTTGTTCGAAAATAACAAGTGGTAAGACATCTTTTATTTAAGTAAGTTAGGATATCTAAAGTCAAAGTGGATGGTAGCTGGTATAGCCTTTAGTTGCAGTAGGTTCATAAAAATGGATCACAATCTGACAGGGTAATAGTACCCTAAAATAGATTGTCTCTTTCTTTAATGGCTAAAATTGAAAATGTATCACTATGTGAGTGTAGTATCGCAAGGGACAGGGGCTATTCTGTCCCTCATGCTAGGGAACCCTAGGCTATCCCTAACCTCTGGGTTACCCCTAATGGTGGAGATGCCTGAGTCTCATGCCTGGCTATGCTTCTGACCAGAACTAATATGATTCCCTCCTCCCACCAGGGAAGGAAGGGGTAAGAGTGAGATGGAAACACAGATAAAGACTGATAGGGGAATACCAAAATTCTAACACACTTCAAACTCACAGGAACAATGAGAGACAATGAGAGAGAAAAGCAAGAGCAGAAGGGTAGCAACAAAAATACAAGAAATGTTAACACCACAACTGCACACAGCAACAAGAGCCACAACTACCAGTAAGTCTGGATCACAACACCTCACCAGACCAGCTTAGACAAACTATAACTGGCATGGAAGGAAGGATCTAGCCAGCTTATATAGGAGGGGAGTAGATTTGATTGGCTCTCCTACAACATGTAAATAAAGGAGACTAACAAGCAGACCAGAAGAGATTAACTCTTGCTAGCCTGCCTATGAACTACCGCTTTGTCGGTTGACGCCCGAGTCTGCCTGCATGGATCACAGACACCAGAGAAGTTATCAGTTGGAGTGTCAGAATCTGTAGTCTGAATAGTTCTCGATGACTCCATGACAGTCGGCGATATTTGTAAAATCCTCCATGTAACAAAATGCTTGTAAAGAATCGCATTCTTGCAATTAACTTGTTCCTAAAAATTATCTCCATTCTCAAATACATAGGGATTTTGACTTCTTTTATTTAATGCTCGTTGATGGATATATGCATTGCTTACAAAATCGTTCCCATAGAGTTGTAAGCGCTGCTCTGAAGCTAGCTGGATTATTGGAGCACACCGCCAGTGCTGCAGAAGAATAGCTGTCTCTGCTTGCAGTATGGAAGAGTGCACATTTTGGGCCAGCAGCGTGATTATGCCATTGGTCTGAACTGTCTCTCAAGTAGGAGTGCACAACCCCAGTAACCCAGCACATAGGAGGTCGGGAGGCAAGGGAGCAGTGCGCTCCTGCAGAGGTAGATGTGATGATAAAAGTTAATTTCAGCTTGAGTGAGTAGTTCATCTCATAATGTAGCCCTCAGATAAAATATTGCTTTACGACATGTAAATAAAGAATATACCGTATTTTTCTGATTATAAGACGCACTTTTCCTCCCAAAAATTTGGAGGAAAATGAAGGGGGCATCTTAAAATACAAATATAGCTTACCGGTGGGACTGTCTCTGCGACTCTGTGTGCGGTCGGCCGGGTGCGTGTGGGCGGCCGGGTGCCTGTGGCTGTGTGCCGGCTGCCTGTCGGTGCTGGCTGCCTCTCTGTCCCAGCGCCTAGTTGCTTCTATGTGCTGGTGGGCGGATGGCTTGCTGGCTGCCACTCTGTGCGTGCAGGCAGGTGGCTGTGCGTACTGCGGTGGCTGTGTGGCGGGTGTCCTAGTGTGTCCACGGTCCTGGTTTCAAATGATGGCGCCGGGAGTCAGCGAGTTTGTAGATGGAGCTCTTGGATGAGAGCTCCATCTACGCAAACGCCACTCCGGGAGTCAGCACGTGTGCAGATGGAGCCCTTGAATGAGAGCTCCATCTGTGCATGTGCCGCTCCGGGCGCCATCACTTGAACCGGGACCGCGGACAGACTGGGAAACTCACCGCACTGGCCTGCTCCACCACTGACCCGCCACCGCTGCCACCACTTAGCGGTCGCCGCCACCATTGACCAATCACTGCCGCTGTCACTACTGACCCGCCGCTGCTACCGACACTGACCCGCCGCTGCCATCACTGATCGCCGCTGCCACAACGGACCTGCCGCCGCTGCCAGCACAACCTCTGCCTCTTGTGACCCTGCTTCACCACCACTGTTTCCCCACTCTGGTAAGACAATACCGGAGTATAAGACGGACCCCATTTTTTTTACCTTTTTTTATCTCTAAATTTGGGGTGCGTCTTATAATCCGGTGCATCTTCTAAATCGAAAAATAAGGTATATGTTTGAAGTTTAGGTTATATGTGCCTTCATACTTCCAGATACAATACTATGGTAAGTGCTATGTATAAAATATAGACATTTAGATGCTGCAAATCTCTGTAAGTCTCCACTTATAAGTTTTCAATTTCCTGAGCTCCATCATTTTTATATATATATTTTTTTTTTTATAAATTCAGCTATACAATTGAGGAGTGGTTCACTTTAGCATGATTTTGATTCATCTTTGTGGCAATGTAAAAGTTTCCAACTAGCAAAAAGTCTAATGCTGTTCAGACATGAAAGGAAACCACATTCTCATAATTTTATATCACATCCATCTTTTGTTTACAATAAGGAAAAATCTTTTGTCTTTGATTGTTCTGCAGTCTCTGCGGTCAGGTTAAATTGTACTTTTAATTTCTAGATGATTGCATACAATTTGGCAGAACTTCAATATGTTACACAATAATAATATTTGATCATCTCTCTTTTTATATATGGAATTCTAAGAGTTTGCAATTTTAAAGCCTCTACTTTTGGTAATAAATTGTTTTGTTTTTTTTCCGTTTTTTTCCAATGTTATTCATTAAAGGGAACCTGTCACATGTCAAAACGTGCAGGCATATTCATCAACATCGGAGGAGGCAATTTCATATCCATAAGAGTATGCAGAAAATTTGGTAGAGAAAAGACAGTTGGCCTTGTTATATAGTTTACGCATTGGGGTTGTCTACTTTTGAGGATGTATGTTTTGGGGACTACAAATAATTTTCTTTAAACCAATTCATTTTTACAGGTTTCTTGTTTCCCTGTACACTCAACTTTGATGTTGATTTGTGGTCATAAATCAGCTTAGAGGACTAAAAAAGATTGATAAAATAGTAAAGGGGCATTTAAACTGTAAGAAGATAGTCTGGAACAAGACTGTGTAAACAGGCTACACGAACACCCGATAAATGAACAAAATGATAATTCATTGGATGGAATTATCTGATCATCGTTTTTGGCTGTGCATCATCCTGTGTAAACAGGACTCGAAATGCTATGCCAGCCTATGTGCACTGAGCGATTTAGTATAGATAACCCAGGTGTGCCTGTGTAAACAGGCATTCAAAAGACCGATGATCGGTGAAAATTTACTGATTGTCGGTCTTATCGTGCCATCAGTCAGTCCATTTAAACGGATTCTTACAAACTCTCCCATCAGAGCAAACTCACTGACGGATTCTCAGGTAAGTGATTCGGCAGCCAATAACACTCCGACATTGAGGTTATTCAAGACAAACATTGCAAAATTTTTAATGCAATCATACAGTATCTGCATGGGTAGGGGCGTATCTCAGGGGAAGGGGGGGCTGCTATTGGGGTATTTGCCCAGAGGCAGTCAGTAGAGGGGGGGGCGTCAGACCACCTGATGCAGCTGTAGCGCCCCTGAAGCCATCAGGGAGCTACAAGATACTGCATCCCCACCAGGATGCAGGACCTAACCCCTAGGGACCTAGAAGACCAGTGCCGATAACAACCAATCACTCCAGTTAATCCCTGTTTTTCCCAAATCCCCCATAGACTGGTACCAGGCTATGGTTGGACCAATGGATAGCCGCCTATAGGTGGAGCAAATCCAGTCCACTAGACGACCAGGTGGGAGGGGCAGACAGTGGACAGAGAGACAGAGTCAGTCAGTCGGTGACAGAGAGAGAGGAAGGACTGTCAAGAGTGTGAACAGTGACCTGAGAGCCCAGGCGGTTAGTTACCAGTGGAGTACGGGGTAGTACTGGCAAAACTACGCACCAATGGGGTACAGAATCCTAGGTCAGGCAAACGCTCCAGGCAGACCTAATAAAATCTGCACAGTGAGGGGACTATCAAGGACCTAACTGACCTTGAAGTTCGGGACACAGAAGCAATGGGAGAAGCGGGGACAGGATCAGAGATTCCCACCCCACAGGGTTCATACTACTGTCATACGGACTGCTGTAATAGACAACCAGGAGGGGACCCCCAGCCACTCCAAGCCACAGGGACCCACCAACCAAAGACAGGTGCAGGGGAAAGAAGCCACCAGGTCACTAAACCGGCACTGGGACTAAGGGGACCTGCGCGGTTGAGACCAGCCATCCTTGGGTGACCAGTTTCCAGCTTACTGTGAGTAAAGGAACCAGTTACACTGAAACCCCTTGTGTGGCCTACCTTCTTTCAACACCCATCTACATCACCTATCCTCTGGGGCCTGGCCCTGCTTGCGGAGGGCCTAACATCCAGGCTGCCACTAACACTAGCCCCAGTAGTGAAAACTGTGCAGCGGCGGGCGGCTCCATCCCCATAGCCGCAAAACCGCAAGTGGCGTCACATGTGAACTTTATTCAAAATCCCCTATAAATATTCCCCTTTATAAAAGCACCCAGGGCATGGGACTGGGCAATGGCCACCAAAGTAACATTTCCCAGTTATACACCACTCGGGACCGAGTACCCCATAACCCTGGGTGAAACACAGCAGTACGAGATGTCTCCCTGGTAGCAGGTCTTTGACACCCTCTAGAGTGAGATTCGGCAATTTTCTGAGCTGACTATCAAAAATGGCTTATTGCAAACTCCAAGTAGAAGCTTTCCATTATTGCCATCCCCATGTATATTTACCCATACCAACTCTACATTGTCGCAACTCTTCCCAATGTAGTCGTTGAGCACAGGTCTTAAGTTGGATTTAACAAAAATGCACACTCCTCCACCTTTTCTGTCTTTCCTGTCCTTTCTAAGTGTGGTGTAACCCCCTACGTTTGTCATCCAGTCAAGACTGTGATCCAGCCAGGTTTCTGTAATGCTCACCACATTGTAATCTGTTGACACAAGAGTCTCCAATTCCTTCATTTTGTTTGCAAGATTTGTCGTATTCGCGAGCAGACATTTAATGCTATCAGCACATTTATTAATCCTACTCACCTCCTTCCATGTCCAAGCCCCCCTCCCCAAATCCTCATTCACCCCTACTGTCTTACTGTCTGTCTGCTCTATCGCTTTATTTGCACAACTACTTTCCCTCCCCCCAGATCCTAGCTCCTCCATTCGTCTGACAATTTTTTTCTCTCAGCACAGCTGCACCATCCCGATTGTGCTGCAGCCCATCCTTACTGTAGAGGATGTAGCCAACAGAGAAGTCAACCCAGTTCTCCATGAACCTAAAACCTTCCTTCCTGTACTAATTTCTAAGCCACTTATTTATCTCCTAAAGTTCCTGCTGCCATTCTAGTGATGCTTGTGAAACAGGTATAATTTCTGAAAACACCACTTTGGAGGTCCTGAACTTCAGCTTCTTTCCTAGTTCCTTGTAATATTTTTAAGGACCTTTCACCTCTCTCTCACTTTGTCAATTGTACCAATGACCCCTGAGTTTTCCCCAGCCCCACCCAACAATCTGTCTATCCAATCTGTAATATGCCAAACCAGAGTAGCCAGAAGAAAACATACATTGATGTATTCTTGTGCAGTTATTGGTTCTGATCCTGTACACATGTAACATTAACTTGAAAGATTATGTGATACATGGCTATGTCAATAAAATATTGTGCCACTGACTAGTTAAGGGTTACAATTTTTTTTAAGTTAGGAGCATTAAAGTTTTGAACTTTGAACTTTCAGCTTCCATATCTCACCATCCACTATAGCTTCAAACATGAGACTACCATTGATTTATAGACAATCATCTTGGCTATATCATACATACATTTGACTTGTAACTACAGTGGAACCTCGCTTAACGAGTAACCCAGTTAGGGAGTATTTTCCTTAATGAGCATAGCTTGCTGTAAATTTGTAACTCAGTTTACGAGCAAGCGTTGCCGTACGAGCAAAATACCGCACACACGGTTCCGTATATCCACCGCGCTCTAACCCGCTCTTGCAGTCCGCCCAAACACACACAAGCCCGTACAAACGCGCACGCACACACACATATTATGCTCACCTTACCTTCTGTTCCATCGCCGGCCTCATGGTTCTTGTAGTTCGCCGCTACAGGATGTGTATCGGGTAAACATCGCGATGATGGAGGAAGTTCCGCTGTCAGCCGCTACTCAAAGGCAGTGCGCTAGCCAATCAGAGGCAAGCAGCTCCTGCCTTTGACGTCAGCGCTCTGGCAGCGGAAGTTCCTCCCTCGTCGAGATGGTTACCCGATACACATCTTGTACCGGCGAACTGCAAGATCCAGGAGGCCGGCAATGGAACGGAAGGTACGGTGAGATTAATCTGTGTGTGTGCGTGTGTGTTTGTGTGTGTTTGTACGTGTTTGTACGTGTATGGAATGGCACAATAGGGACCAGGATGGGACATTTAACAAGTTGTGGAACAAATTGTCTGCATTGCAATGATTTCCTATGAGAAATCTTGCTTTGCTGAATGAGTAACTTGGTTAACAAGCACACTCCCAGAACGGATTGTTCTCGTTAACCAAGGTTCCACTTTATTTAGCATATGATTAGTTATGCAGATTCTTGTCATGTCACTGCATTGTTACTATTTTGCAGCTGGTGGTGGAAATACTAAATTTAACAAACTGTCCTTACATTCCCTAATTGCTCAGTGTGTTATTATGTTGATTCCCAAGCGAAAAGCCACTGGTTCGAATCGAGGAGAAACCATGAGAAAGATTGCCTTAAAAAAATAAATAAATAAAAAGAGAAACAGCATCATCCAGCTCAATGATAGCAGTCTCTTTACAAGACAATTACCAAACTGCACCATGTGAGTGCCATGACAGTTGGAATAATATGATATGAAGTCCATCTGTCTATTAAAAAGCCAAGAGGTGGACGTCCAGGCAAAATACGGCACTGGAGGTGGCTCGTATGCTTCGTAATAGTGTGATCACAGAAATCCATGCAAGCACAGTGAGACGCCCGCACACAAGTCTTGAATGGTGTCCAGAAAAAAGGTGAAGAAGCGTTGACTTCAATATCATCATAAGAAGCATTGGCTCGAGTTTACAAAAAAAGTTTGAAAAGTGGACAGTAGAAGATTAGAAATGGGTGATTTGGAGCGATGAGACGAAAGTCGATAGGCAATAGGAAAGACTAGATGCTGATGGGTGCAAATGAGCCTGGAAGAAGCAAGGGAAAAAGGAGTTAATGGATCAAGAAATTGAAGGAACTGTTAAGTTTGGAGAAGGAAGCCTGATGATATGGCGTTGTTTCACAGCCAAAGGCGTTGGATACTTGACTAGGATCGATGATGGTCTCCTTGCTGAATTATATGGGAGTATCCTACAAGACAATACTTAATAGAAACATTACACTTTAATAAAGAAAATTAGAATTTATTTGATTCAGCATCTACTTTGATTTTAAAAAAATTGGGGGGCGTTTCGGACAATAGGCCTTCATCAGAAAGAAACGCAGTTAGAAGAAAAGTATGGCAAGCAACATTTAATTAAGCAGGACAAATCTGTCAGATGTAGACAGCAGATGTGTAGCAAGAGATGATATACGGCTTACATTAGATCAGCATTATGGTATACAAAGTAATTGTGCTACAGAGAAACACTTCCAGCACTCATCACATGGCTACTCCACTCATATGTGAGTTTCATATTTGCGGTCATGTGACGTCTAGCTTTTCTTCCTGATTTTCTAAGTTTTTCACTTAACATTCAGATATTTAAGAAGCGCAGCTAGTTGACATGTAAGTGTCACTGGGAATCAGGGTAACAGAAGAGGGACCTCTAAGCTGATCCTCAAACTATGGACCCTATGCTGTCCCTTATCCCAGAGGTAAGCTTGATGGTAGCTAGGACTGGGCCACCAGCATGACCCTAACTCCTGTTTAAGCCCTGATCTTCCCCACCCCAGGAGAGGGTCAGGACTGGAGAAGCAAACCCACAAATAACACAGACAGGGGAAAGAACCAAAAATCATGCATACAACAATCACACTAGGGAGAGCCAAAACGAACCCAGGAGGAAATAAAACAAAGGGAGGAAATAAGCTAACAACGGAGATATTTCCCCACCACTCAGGAAAGCACATGACAGATGATCAGGCTCTTGATCACTAAAATAAGGACTGATATTGCAGGAGCAATGCTGAGCTATAATGGGCAACAAGTAACCGAATCCAGAACTTTATAGAGAGTGAAGGCAGCTATGAATAGTTATTAGCAGCCTAAGCTTCTAGCAACAGATCACAAACCAGCAGGAGTTAACTACTGCCGGACTATAGAGCAGTGAAGCTAAACACAGCCGATGCCTGAGTCAGGCTGTACAACTAAGAGACCTCAGGCTACTTGTCAGACTCTGCGGTGTGAACAGAGTCCGACGCCGCCATGATACCCAGTGAGTGCAAAGCCGAACACCGAATGACAGTAAGTAAGCAAATCGGATATGAACACGTGACAACTACTCAAACCACTTGATGGGGGGCCACCAAGGTGAATTCTTGCCCCAGGTACCGGAAAACCTAGATCCACATCTGTCATATGTACACATCCGATAAAGCCTGCATGCCAGCACACAGACACCGTGCAGTTCTGTACTGTGAAGCCACACAGCCTCTGTGCACTATTGTATAGGCTCTATAGAGGTTTGGCTTTTGCACTGAGCCTAAATGATTAAAAAATAAAGACGGACCTATATTTAAAAGGACGATGGTAGCTTTGCAGAAATTCCCAATCTTTTTTTAAAAAAATGTATATATTTACATCAAAATATCAGATCACATCAGTACTGCATCAATAGACTGCAAACCAAAAAGTAACCAGATGCATGTTTACAAGACTTATCAGGTTAAATAATGTCCCTACATGGCTCTGATTAATCAGACGAGTAGTATTATTCCACTTTAGTAGACCATCTGTTTTATTACTGTCTTGTGCCTCTCATTTACTCTGGATTTTAGGACGATTTTATCATGGAAGCAATAGTTCAAAGGAGGATAAATCAGTCAGCATAAAGGGCTTTAAAAACATGTGTTCAGGTAATGAGGACATAAATTATGCTCTCAAGACAAACAGATGAAGTGACTGAACTCTGCATTACAAGTCGCCTTCTTGTCAAACATAAGAAATCGTACAGATCTTGTACTACATTCATAGTTTTCAAGGATCAAAAGGCTATTCCATATAAATCCATTTTTACATAGATTTTTATTGGAATTTACATTATATGAGGCCACTAACCTAACTTGATCCTACAGTTGAAACAGAAGTTTACATACACTAGCTAAAAAGACACATCTGCATGTTTTTCTCGCTATCTCGAAATCAGAATAAACCTCTCCTGTTTTAGGTCAATTAGGAACCAAAATTATTTATATTTGCCAAAAGCCAGAATAATGAGAAAGAAAGAGAGGAGGTTTTAAGGCATTTTTATTACTTTCTGCAAAGTCAGAAATGAAAAAAGAGAGAGAGGGCGCTCCTGTGTGGGATCTTAATGTACCGAGGTATGTACAATGTGAGGTGCACACTCACCTGATAGTGTTGTACGTCAGGTACAACACTGATAGTGGTATTGAAGGGGGATCGCAAGTTCACCGCTCCTTGTCAGCAGGGATCCAGTCCTCCTGACTCCGCAGGACTCTGCTCACACGATCGGGGTTTCCACGTGCAGTGTGCAGCTGCCGGACCGGCGTCTGATAGCAGCTCCTCCTCCGGGTCGGATGGTCCCGTGATCACAGATGCGGTGATTCCCCAGCCCCTGGTGTTAGATTCAAATGGATAGTACGATCCTGGTTCTGGCTGCAGCAGCCCCGTGAGCTCCCAAAGGGAGATAAAGATGCAAGGGGAAAAAAAAATGCACGGTTTCGCTGCGCTGCTCAGAAAGGTAGTGATAAGGTTACATGCCGAAACGCGTAGTGGCATGTAAATAATTAATAAATCTACATCCCAAATAACCTTATCACTACCTTTCTGAGCAGCGCAGCGAAACCGTGCATTTTTTTTTTCCTTGTTTCTGCAAAGTCAAAAGTTTACAAACACTAAGTACTATGGCTTTAAAGAATATGGGACAGCCCATATGATGGTGTCATGTCTTTGGAGGCTTCTCGTAGGAGATTATCTGAAGCAATATCTCAAGACATCAGCCAGAAACTTAAAGCTTGGCAGAAATGGATTTTACAGATGGAAAATGACCCGAAGCATACTGCCAAACTGGTTATAAAATGGCTTAAGGATAACTAAGTCAATGTTTTGGAGTGGCCATCACAAAGTCCTGATCTTAATCCTATTGAAAATTTATAGGTAAAGCTGAAAAGGCTGGTGCGAGCAACGCGATCTACAAACATATACCAGTTCTGTCAGGAGGAATGGGCCCAAATTCCTACCAACTATTTTAAGAAACGTTTGGAAGGTTGTCCAAAGCGTTGACCCGTCATACAGTTTAAGAGCAAAGGTACCAAATACTAATGAAATGTATATATACTTTTGACTTTACATAGAGTCATGACCGTAAGTGTTGGCACCCTTGAAATTGCTCCAGAAAATGTAGTTTCTCTCCCAGAAAATTAAGGCATTACACATTTTTATACACGTTTATTTACTTTGTGTGCATTGGAAGAACACAAGAAAAATAAGCAAATTGGACATAATTTCACACAAAACTCCAAAAAGGGACCGGAGAAAATTGTTGGCACCTTTCCAAATTGTGGGTAAACAACTTTGTTTCAAGCATGTGATGCACCTGTGACAAGTAAAAGGTGAGGGCAATATGAAAGTCACACCTGAAACCAGAAAAAAGGGGAGAAGTTGATTCAATCTTAATGTGCCACACTAAGCATAGAGAACAGAAAGAGAACTGCCTGAGGACTAGAGAACCAATATTCTTGAAAATATCAACAATCTCAAGTCCATTTTCAGAAATCTTGATGTTCCTTTTACCACAATGAACAACATAATCAAGCAGATAACAAACTGTGGGACCATAGATTATATATCCCTGGATGTGGAAGGCAGAGAAAAATTCATGAAAGTTTGCAATGCAGGATAATCCGGATGGTGGATAAGCTGCCCCAATCAAGTTGCAAAGAAAGTCAAGCTGTCCTGGGCTTAGGGTGCATCAATGTTAGCGCAAACTACCTGTTGACATTTGAATAAATTGAAATGCTATGTTATAAGACCCAGGAGGACCCCACTATTGACACAGAGACATAAAAAATCTAGACTGGAGTTTGACAAAATGTACGTGAGTAAGCCAAAATCCTTCTGGACAGATAGAACCAAGACTGAGTTATTTGTTAGCGAACATCATTCTACTGTTTACTGAAAATGGAATAGAGGTTCAAAGATGTTTTGGGTTGTTTTGCTGCCTCTGTGCGTAATGGGGGTGTCCCACTTGACAGACAGTCCTGTGGTGTCTAGCTGTAGAAGGTCGCAGCATTTGGCTGCACAAACTACTCCCTGACATTCTCTGCTTAGGGTTTATCGCTTTCACTTTTGGACCCTGCGGAGTTCCTTACTTATCAGCTGCTAATCATCAGTACTTTCCTTTGTGTGCTTAAATTCTCTCATTCTCCCTGGATCTTTGCTGGCTATAGATTTAAAAGGTATTCAAGCTCTGACTGCAAGCAGTGACCTTGCATTCATCTGAAGAAACATTGTTGTTCTTTGTTGTACTTCTCCCTGAATCATCTGGAGATAAGTTGTTCATGTGCTTTACCCCTGTGTGTGATCCTTGTGTCTTAAGTGCTTAGTGAGTGTAATGCCAGGGTTGTCATGGTATGATCTGACTGCAGGCCAGCAAACCCAGTATGCCAGATACATTTTGCACTAGTCCTCACGCCATAGTACACCCTTAAGGGTCGGGGCACTTTTCACCCGTCTTCCGGTCCTGGATGGGGGGACTTTGGCAGAGTCCTTACCAGGTGACAATAGCGAGGTGGCTGGTTGCTGGGCACACAGGCCACAGTCAGATCACGTGTACCGAAACCAGAAAGGAAAGTGGTAACCACTACACAGGTATAAGGGGAGACTATGGACAAAACCAAAAGACCAGAGCAGAGAGCAAACTAGCAGCAACACAATCTACTAACTTTCCTACCCAGGAGCAACTGAAACAAATCAGCACTGACCAGAGAATTTGATGGGTTTAAATATCCCTCTCATGGGTCAGCTGACACTGCTGAGGTAACTCCCAGTCACCATCTTCAACCCAAAGAGGCAAAGGAGGGGGTAAGGAAGATTGACTGGATGAACTTCCCACCACCTTGCTGAACAAGGAGACATGGTGTCCCATATTCCCTGGCAACACTGACACTAGGGGACCGGCATCCCGGGACCCCTGTACCGCATAATCGCTGGGAGCGATGGCACCCGTCTCCCAGCAATGCCACAAACTGAAGTGAGTCTCTTAGAGTGCAAAACACGGCCAGAATGAGCAACTGTACTAGTTCCGCTCCCAGAGGCAACACCCCACCCCTCATGGCCAGTAAGGGGCGATAGGTGACCCAGCGGAGAGCTAGAGTATGCCCAGGAGTGCGAAGGACTTGCCTGGGTGTGGAGGCATGAGAAGGATTAACTCCCCTGACCCCTGGAGACCTGCCATGATGCCCACCATGATGCAAACTGCAAGACCTTACTGAGAGGTTGACTAAGCGCTCATCCTACCCATTCCCTACCTAGGGTTTAGTTCTAGGGTCAGCCTAGGGTCCGGTATCCTACTCAGAGCATAGGTGTGGAACCTATCTAGGGTGGTGAGGGAAGCCAGGGGCCAGCCATAGGCTAAGTCAGCTCTCCCCTTCCCTAGACAAAGGGTTTATTTCCCTTTCCCCATTCACTTGGTAATTCCCTATACCTAGCGTGACACTCTGGCACTGAGTGCCTAGACTGTGTGAATCTGAAGATTTTAGGTGCAATGTAGTGCCCAGTGTTAGAAAGCTAGGTTTGCGTTTTAGGTCATGGATCTTCCAGCATGAGAATGGCCCCAAATATACTTCAAGAAGCCCCCAGAAATGGATGGCCACACACCTGTGGAGGACTGGCAATCAGGGTCAGATTGGGCTATTTAACTGAGTAGTTTTCTCTTGTTTTTTTTTTTAAACCAAATTTTTATTTCTTTTCTTGTAATGGTAAAAAAAGGGTACAGAATGAAGAAAATAAGGGTCAACTAATCAAAATATCAAATAACATAGTCTCTACAATTTATCGATCAAATATTTGTCACGGTCATCAAATTTGCTCCTTCCCCTTCTTCGTCAATGTATATTTCCATTATTCAGTCTCCGCTACCCCCCTTCAGCATTCCTTGATAACTTGTTACAAACATTACTTATAAACACTATCCCTCCCACCCCCCCCCCCCCCTCTCCTCTCCATGCGACACAACCCAGAATTTGGCCAACTATACTTTCAGCTCACACAGGGACCCTGACAGGCCTTCCTTCATGTACCATTCCGTAGACACAAATGTGGACATTATTTGTATTGTTTCTTCTCTAGAACATAAGTTTTCTCTTATTATTTGCCGATGGTCAATGTCTCCTGTGTGTAAAGGACATTCTGTAACCAGCCCTGCTCCCTGCCAGAACTCCTCTCAGATAAGTGGTCTTTGTACCTCTGCTGTTTGTTTTCCACTTTCTTGTTGTTTTTTTCTGCTTTGATACCAATGTTTGATTCCTATTTTGTCTGTGTGGAGTTCTTGGTAGAATGGGATCATTCCCTGCTGGGAGTGTCTGTATACTTAGCTCCATGATTCTGCAAGGTATTGTGTTTGTCATGCTTAGTATTAATTCAGTCCCTCAACTGTATTAGTGTTTTTGGATCCCAGTAACATCAGAGTGCTGATACAGTGGGGGAGAGTTGTGTGACCTCAGGATTTTTCCATATCAGAAGTGCTGGTTTATATTAGGGTTTTTACAGCTGAAGACGCTCTTTCCTATCCTTTCCTATAAAGATAGTTTGGGCCTCACCTTTGCTGAAATATGTCTTTTCTAGCTTTGTATTGTGTTTTTCTATATCACTGTAGCCTTTACATGTGGGGGGCTATCTATCTATCTTTGGGGACTGCTCCGGGCAAATTAGCTTTCTTATATCTCTATCTGGGAGATTATTTAGTTCTCCGGCTTTGTCGAGGCGTCCAGGTCATCGTATGCACGCCCCACAGCTACTTCTAGTTGTGTGTCAGGATTAGGTCTGCAATCCGTTAAGGTTCCAGCCACTCTGTTACCTTTTAGGATTCCGTATTTTTTTATCCTCCTCGGTCCCTAAATCATAACAAGAGAGTCCTGAAGTGGCAGCAATGAGTCTGAATCTAAATCCAATTGAGAAAATGTGGACCGATCTTAAAATTGCTGTTGGAAGAAGGCACCTTGAAATATGAGAGACCTAGAGAAGTTTGCAAAAGAAGAGTCCAATATTCCATTTGAGAGGTGTAAGACGTCCGCTGATGGTTATACGAAGCAATTGATTGCAGTTATTTATTCCAAAGGGTGTGCATCCAAATATTAGGCTGAGGGTGCCAACAATCTTGTCCAGCCCATTTTGGAGTTTTATGTCAAATTATTTCCAACTTGCCTTTTTTTCTGAGTTTTTTTCTGTTCTTCCAATACACAAAAAGGAAATAAACATGTGTATATCAAACGCGTAATTGCAATAATTTTCTGGGAGAAATACTTTATTTTCTGGAACAATTTCAAGGGTGCAAATACTTATGGCCATGACTGTAGATAATTCTCTGCCATAGGCATTGACAGCAGCTGCACCCATACAGTGGCTGTTTGGGTCCAATTATAGACTGACCATGAGACACACCCTGGATCTCGTTTTTAGATCAGCTGCAACCTCTAGGAACTTGAGGACCTGCATGTCTCACTAATAATAACATAAGTCCTTTACCATTAAACACATGAATTGAGACCACTGTAATCTGACACCAACCCATCTACATCTAAGGTTGATCACATTTTGGTGTGAATGGAGCTGCTCAGCTTCAGATTACCTATGATAGTGTGGCGCCCCTGAGGCTTCTGTCGCCACAGGAACATTGCACCCCATCCTGCGGTGTGATGTCCCATCCTGGGTAAGGAAAGGGGTGAACGCCGGTCCATAGGCAAATTTGCACAACACCATTGTTAGGTACACACAGGGACCAGGGACAGTGGCAGCAACCCTCCCATGCTGCATGCTGGGAGGGGCCGTAAGACCCATACCTGCTCCCATAGGGTGGTAGCTTAGCAACTGGGGGGGTGGGAGGAGCCACCCGAGAGCAGAGTAATAAGGAAGGTCAGAGTTTAGTCAGTCTGCGGGAGGCAGAGAGAGAGTTGAGTAGGGTGAAGAGAGAGAAGGAAGGAGTGTGAGGAGGTCTGCGGGAGGCAGAGGAGAAGGAAATACAGTAGGAAAGAGCTCTAGTTAGTCAGGAGCAAGAAGAAGAAAGCGACGCTTCCTGGTGAAGATCCTGGGACCCAGTAGGTCCAGGTGACACCAAGTAGAACAGAAGGGATTCCAGGGCCACAGACAGCTTTCAGGCTAGTGGCCTGTTCCACGAAGACAACAGGTGGAGGGATCAGGCCGCATACAGGGGACGGTCCCTAGAAGCTGGAGGACGCGAAATCAGTTCCAAAGGCAATAACCGAGGCCCAGGGCAGCTGCACGCACCCAGGGCTACAGCCCACAGCAGAACCTCTGGAAAGGGGGTAGAATACCAACTAGGCTAGCCCCCGGCCCGGAGGCTGTAGTGGAGGCCAAGCCAGGTCTATCCATAAAAGGCGAGGCTTAGAAGACGACCGAGAAAGAGACACAATAGAGGGGTTTTGCCCCCAGATCTACCCAGGATCGGCGGAGGTCCCTGACAGCGGGTCTCAGCAGTCCAGAGGCACCAGTGTGTACCTATCAGGAACTGTGAGTAAACACCTTGAAATTGCACCCTCTGGAGTTGCCTCAGTTATTCCGCCGGCACTACATCAACACTTACAAGCACCAACAGTTGCCCCGGGGCACCGCTCTACCTGTGGGGAGCAGGACCATCCAAGCTGCCATTCCACCAGCCTCGAAAGCCCCATACAGCAGCGGCGGCTTAATAGCCTCAAACCACAGGTGGCGTCACGAATATAAACTTTAATCACCCCCAAGTCACCAGCCATATTAATTGACTCCCGCCAGGGTCACGGAGTCGGGCCCCGCCACCACTGACTACCCCCTGGACTAGTCCGGCCCCGCACCGGGTGTCCCATAGCCCTGGGGTGGGCGAGTCAATAACCCTCTGTCTACTGCCTGAGCCTCAAAACTGGACCATAAAGTACTAAAAGGTGGTGATGAGGCCTGTTGAGTTGCATTTTCGTTTAAATCACGTTGTCTGCTTAGTGCAATTGGGGCAGATATGGCACCAGGATGCTCTATGGTAAGAAGTCTAGCAGGTGCAGGCTGTGAAATGGTGTGGACATCATTCTGCTGGAAAACCAAGCATTCATGTGGTAGTTCCTTTGGCATATACAGACGACTCAGAATGTTGGGATTGTTCCACATCCCTTGATGGTATATGGCAGAGGTCTTTTTCATGGATATTGTACCATCCCACACTAAAAAAGAATGACTTGAGAAATATGACAAACTATTCGTTGAGTTGGCCTCAAACTCCCGTAATCCTGTTTCAATTAAGAAGTCTATGGGTCAATGCTATTAGGGCTGCACAACGATGCCAACACGTATTAGGTAGGTAGTGACCTCATCCACTTCATATATAAGCACAGAGCCTGCATCACATTCATTACCATATTACATGCATTTCTTGTAACAAAAATCTTCATCAGCACCTTAATCATATAGGGCAGTTTGTTATAGGGGCAAAGATTTCACATAAGGTGCCACGTTTCCTATATGATGGCCACAAATTCTGACGAACACTGGACAAATGACCTGAACTAGTAGCATTACAGAAATATACAGTATATTACTTTTAGTTAAAGGACTTGCTCAATTAAAACAAGTTATCACCTCTCTGTTAGGAAATAACTTGCTGATCAGTGCTCGGACCAGTATCAGTAGAAGAGGGATTTCTTACATCCAAGAAGGGAACTTTTACAACATGGAGTGGCTGGTCAGATGTCCAAAGAATACTCCATTATTCATTTTCTATGAGGCTTCCAAAAAAGCCAAGCACAGTGTTCCACAGCCCTATAGGGAATGAATGGAGTAAAGATCGAACATACGCACTGCGGCTGCAATCTGTGTGGGTCCCGGTGGTTGAACAAATTATCATCCATCCTATAGACAGGTGATTATTATTATTATTTATTATTATAGCGCATTTATTCCATGGCGCTTTACATGTGAAAAGGGGTATACATAGTATGGACAAGTACAAAATCATAAACAATACAAGGCACAGACAGGTACAGGAGCAGAGAGGTCCGTGCCCGCAGAGCTCACAGTCTACAAGGGATGGGTGAGGATACAATAGGTGAGGGTAGAGATGGTCATGCGGCGCTATATCAGACTGAGGGTTACTGCAGGTTGTAGGCTTGTCGGAAGAGGTGGATTCCTTTTGAATCTTGTCAAGGTGGGCGAGAGTCTGATATGTTGTGGCAAAGCATTCCAGAGTATGGGGGAGGCACGGGAGATGTCTTGGATGCGGTGGTGGCAAGAGGAGATGAGAGGGGAGCAGAGAAGGGAGATCTTATGAAGATCGAAGGTTACATGCAGGTAGGTACCGGGAGACTAGGTCACAGATGTATGGAGGAGACACGTTGTGGATGGCTTTGTAGGTCATAGTTAGGGTTTTGAACTGGAGTCGTTAAACTATGATAAGCTGTTGAAGGGATTGGCAGAGAGGAGGCTTGAAAGAGAGAGCAGTCTAGACTCTGATAACTTATTTTCACCAGACAACCCCTCTAAGAAGATTGGAATCACCATCAGACTTGCCTTCATGTGAAACTGCCCTTATGCACAGACGGTACAATACATAAAGGCTTTGTTATCCTTTGTAAGAATTCCATGTTTGATTTCTCTTGGCCGGGGTTTCCTCCTGTACAATATAAGTAAACATGTATTATGTGAGTGTTTACCGCTCACCCAGGTGTTTATTTAAAGTTGTATTCTATGTGCTTACTATAATCCCAGACTTCCTCTGTGCGCTCAGTGTTAGCAGCTCCGTGCCTACTGTAGTGACCCAGACCTATTCATAAATCAAGAAACATTCTCAATACCTTCACAAAGAATGGAATTAGTGAATCATCACAATTATGTGAAATCAGTAAGAAGGGGGCGAAACCTGAGATGTTCTTTGTTCCTTTTTATCTTATAGTTTAAATTGGGTTTAATAGAAGTAGATTGTAAGTTCAGGTACTGTAGATACATTGAAACAGAATATGACCACACAGGTGCTTGGCTTATTACTGTTAGGCCAAGTTCACACACCACAGATTGATCTCGGATTTATAGTACAACACAAGTAAATGGGTTTTCAAAATGCCGGTCATGCACTGTTAGAGATCTGCATGAAAATTAAAACGTAGAAAAGACATAGAATCTGCAGAAAGATATTATGCAGATTTTCATTGCGGATTTCACCCTATTCAAGCTTAAAGCACCACTCCAGCCCTTTAAATCAGAGGGGTACTTTGCACGTTGCGACATCGCTACTGCGATACCGTCGGGGTTAAATCGAAAGTGACGTACATTCGGCGCCGGTAACGACATCGCAACGTGTAAAGCCTAGGAGAGAAGATGAACGAGCGTGAAAAATCGGTGATCTGTGTCACGTCGTTCATTTTCATAATGTCAGTGCGTCCGCAGATACGATGTTGTTTGTCGCTCCTGCAGCACCACACATCGCTGTGTGTGAAGCCGCAGGAGCGACAAACATCTCCTTACCTGCGCCCGCCGTCCAATGCGAAAGAGAGAAGGTGGGCGGGATGTTTACATCCCGCTCATCTCCGCCCCTCCGCTTCTATTGGCCTGCCGATTAGTGACGTCACGGTGACGTCGCTGTGACGCCGAACGCACCGCCTCCTTGAAGGAGGGATTCTTCAGCAGCCACAGCGCCGCCGACGACCAGGTAAGTGCGTGTGAAGCTGCCATAACGATAATGTTCGCTACGGCAGCTATCAGAAGATATCGCATGTGCGTCGGGGGCGGGTACTATCGCGCTCGGCTAGTGATGTCGAAGCGTGCAAAGAACCCCTAAGTCCTCTGCCTCTTGTCATATACTTATGTGTCGCCCAGGGAATGGAGTACTCGGTCCCGTGCAGTGTATCACTGGGGAATGTCACTTTGGTGACCGTTGCCCGATCCCGTGCCCTGGGTGCTTTTTAATGGGGAGTATTTACAGGGGAGATTAAAGTCATTTGTGTGACGCCACCTGTGGGTTGCGGTTAAGATGGTAAAACTGCCACTGCTGAGTTGATTATCTCTAGGGCTGGTGGTAATGGCAGCTGTGATGGTAGGCCCTCCACAGGTAGGGCTGAGCCCGGGAGATGTATGATATAGTAATAAGGGAGGCCACACCATGGGTTGTAGTTAACAGTC
Organism: Anomaloglossus baeobatrachus; assembly: GCF_048569485.1. NCBI lineage: Eukaryota > Metazoa > Chordata > Amphibia > Anura > Aromobatidae > Anomaloglossus > Anomaloglossus baeobatrachus. Next base: position 85,271,695 of record NC_134355.1, on the reverse strand, counting down.
TCTACTCACTCTTGACCCTCGGATGGCTGGTTCAGGTGCCTGTAGTTCCAGTGCCAGTTGATGACGCGGTTGCTCTGTCCTCGGCACCCTCAGTGTTGTTGGGTCCCCGTAGCGTGGAGCATTTGGGACCCGACTGTCCCTTTTGTGAGAGCCTCCTTGTCCATATGGCGGGCAGTGTGGACCCTGTAGGACTGGTCTGTGTCTCGAACCCTGATCCTTGCTTTACTGCTGGTGCCCCTGGATCTGTGAGTCAGTGAGGTCTGTGAAGGCCAAGATATGCTGCCCCTGCAGCGGTCGAACCACTCGGATCTGGGGGTTGGTGTGGCTCGAGGGTCTCCGTACCCGGGGGCTCGCAGGCACTTCAAATGAAAAGGGGGTATTTACAGGGGATAAGAGTTCATGACACCACCCGTGGTTTGCGGTAAGGGGAGTACCGCCGCTGCCGATGGGAGTACCTGGGGAAGATGGAGTGGGGCAGCCAGATGACATTCCCTCAATGGTTAGGGGAGACCCCGGGACTCTGGATGGTGGAGGTGTAGGGGGTAGCGTGGTGCAGATTGGAAGCAGGGGAGGACAGCGTACTCACTCAGGTGGTGTTGGTGGTGATGCAACCACAAAGCAGACTCTGACACAAAGGTAAATCAAGTCTCTGGGTGCCGCTGCCACTTCAGGGGAGCCCGTCCGGGAGTCTGCTCCCTTTGGTATTGCTGATGGTCTGTACCTTGCCTCCATGCACTGTATTTAAATGTTCGTTGTGACCCCTATGCTTGAAGCTGTCGGGATCGCGCTCCCCACTGTTAAGTAGTGAAGCTGTGCTCTCGATGGCTGACACTTGGAATTTCAGTGAGCCGCATAAGCTGGAAAGCCCTATCCCCCTCGTTGTGTTGATGCCTTCGATTTCTGAGCTCTTGGGGAAAGTCCATAAAGAAACTATCCTCCACAGGTTAATTATCAGGTTGCGTGAAGCTACTCCCCGATCTAGGGTCCAGTACCCCACCGTGCTCGGTACCGGTTCAGTTACTATGTACTCCTGTGCCCGCCGTTCCCCAAAACTAAGCCTGGCACCTTTCTCCAATACCCTGTGACCGGGTCCCCGGCTCCTTCGGTCCCATACCACCGTCCATGACCTAGCCAAAAGTTCCCAGGGAGCTACAACTCCCAGCTCCTCACTCTTTGGGAGCTACTACTCTTCTCCAGGGAGCTGCTACTCCCAGCTCCTCAGTCTTTGGGAGCTACTTCTGGACTGACTAAGCTTTGCTCTCCACTTCCTCTCTCTGACTTCCCCCCTCCCACTAGTCTGCCAGACCCCTAGGCAAGAGGCCCTTTTCCAGCTAGACCACCCACTGGTGTGCCTGACAGGGTGTGGTGTGAGGTGTGACTAGGATTTGCATGCTGATGGAGCAATACCAAAAGTTAGGATCCCAGAACCATGGGGGGTTGAGTACTGCACCTTCACTAGTTCAGGGGTGTCACTGTGCAGGTATTTGCCAGGCCGTATGAAACTGGCATCTGACCTAGGGCCCTGTGCCCCATGTGTGCTCTGGTCCCAGCAGTACTCAGGTGTACCTGCCCTGGTGACCACTCTCCTGTGCCCCCGGGTCACCGTTACACGACCCAGCTCTCAGGCACCTCTTTCCACTTTCAGTTCCTACTCTTTCTGCCTCTTGTCCCCTCCCACCAAGCTGTCTAGTACCTCTGGTATGGCTCTGCCCTCTAGGTGGCCATCCCTTTGTGTCCGACTAGCTAATTACCCCTGGTGTGGAGTGGAAACTGGGATTTTGGTGTGTCTGTGTGTTTCTGGCACTGGTGTTCCAGGTCCCAGGGGGTAGGCCCTGCATTCTGGTGAGGATGCAGTTCCTAGTAGACTTCACCTTTTACCGATTCCACTCTGGTCCCGTAGTGCCATCTTGTGACTATAACTTCAGATTGTGATGTAACTTCTGACTTTTGGCCAATCGCTCAATGAAAGTCTATGAGAGCCAGAACGAGGCTCTCATTTACTTATTTGAGTTGTGACCTCTGGCACGCTCCAGCAAACACTGGAGCAGCGGGAAGGCCACAAATCCCCGGAGGCTGACTGGAGCGGCGGTCATAGAAGATGAAGCTGTCGGAAGTATAAGATTGGGGGCAGGAGACTTAGGCTAAGTTCACACAGGGCATCTTTTGCTGTATTTTTGGTGCATTTTTGAGGTTACAAAGATGCACCTAAATGCATGCATCTCCTTCTCCCTGCAAAGTCTATGAGATTTCTATTTTGGTGTTCACACTAGGCATCTTTTGTTGGCTGCATGTTTTGTTGGCTGCATCTTGGCTGCGTTTTTCAAGATGCAGCATGTCAATTCTTTTTGCTTATTTACCGCGTTTTTGAGCCCTCCAGTCAATAGATTTGGCTTAAAAAACGCATTGGGCAAAACGCGGAAAAAACGCGGTAAAACAGATTGCGTTTTTGCCGCGGTGCGTTTTTGGTGCATATTAAAAGATGCAATCAAGATGCACTGAAGATGCACTGAGAAAAAATATGCCGTGCGTGAACATAGCCTTACATTTAAAGCATCATTCCAGCTGTGCAATAAAAAAAATGCTGGAATGGGCTCTCAATAGAGTAAGATGCAATTCACAGCCACATCCTCATTAAAATCTAGAAATAACACATGCAAATTCTGACAGTAGATTCAGTGTGGATTTGTCACTAAATCAATAGTGGAAATGTAACCAAATCCACAGTGGATTTTCCAATTGCGCGAATATAGCTTTACAATACAGTTATAAGAGTTCTGTCTTGACATCCTCATTATTACTATATATATATATTCCACCAGAAGACGAACAAATTACCATTTAATTGATACTGAAGCAGTTAAAGTGGTATTCTTAAGTTACAAGTAAAATATATCTTTGTACCGTGTTAGCCAGTAGAGATAAAAAAATTGTTTAAAAGAACAGAAAGTCCTCAGTGGTTGATACCTTTTAATGGCTAACTGAAAAGATGGTAATAATTGCAAGCTTTCGAGACTACTCAGGTCTCTTCATCAGGCATGGTATAACACAAAATCAGTAAAATATATCTTTGTACCGATTTTGTGTTATACCATGCCTGATGAAGAGACCTGAGTAGTCTCGAAAGCTTGCAATTATTACCATCTTTTCAGTTAGCCATTAAAAGGTATCAACCACTGAGGACTTTCTGTTCTTTTAAACAATTTTTTTATTCTTAAGTTAGAAAGTTACTCCCTAACCCTGGAATAAAGGATAACATCATAATCACTGGGGCTCCGACCACTAGAACCCCCACAGATCCTAGGAATCGGGGTTCTGAACAGCCCCATGTGAATGTAGTGGTGGTCGATCATGCGCTCATCTACTCCATTCATTCTTAAGGGTATGTGCGCACGTTGCTTTTTACCTGCTTTTTACCTGCTTTTTTGCTGATTTTTCTTCTGCGCTGTTTAATGCCAAAATGGATGTGTTCTTCTATTCAAGCAAAGTCTATGGGAATTTGGGTTTCTTGTTCACACTATGTTGTTCAAAATGCTGCCTTTTTGTGGCAGAACTTTGGTCAAAAACTCAGCTTTGCAGTGCAAAACCCAAATGGCAAAAACAATTCACATGTTGCTTCTTTGAAAAGCTGAGTTTTTGACCAAAGTTCTGCCACAAAAAGGCAGCATTTTGAACAACATAGTGTGAACAAGAAACCCAAATTCCCATAGACTTTGCTTGAATAGAAGAACACATCCATTTTGGCATTAAACAGCGCAGAAGAAAAAGCAGCAAAAAAGCAGGTAAAAAGCAGGTAAAAAGCAACGTGCGCACATACCCTTAGGATTGTTGGAAATAAGCGAGCGCAGCACTCAGCTGGTCTTTGGCACTTCCACAGGAAAGAAATGACTGGCTGTGTGCATGATCGACCACCACGATATTCACACAGGAGCCCACTTCAGAGCCCTGATTCTCAGTAGGGGGGGTCACACAATCAGGAAGTTATCCCCTATCCTACGGATACTTTAGATTACCCTTTTATAAAAGTCTGCTTATGTAGTACCTGCAATGCGTCCTTTGTAGCAGTAGTCATTGCCTAAGCACTAACTTGTCTAGTGAGATCCACTTTTCACCCGGCCATTGTCCAGCCCAATATTATTTACACTCTGTTTTATAACTGATGCTGAATCTATCCCTATTGCCACCATTGCTTTCATTCCTTTTGGCCAGTGAATGGCTCTTACATGTTGCTATCATATGTCAGGACCTAAAACCCGACTCTGATTGCCATGGCAACCCCTGTTATCTGCCTATGTGAAATTTAACACATGGGCTAGAAAGAAAAGCTTTTATTAGTTGTTTGGCCTGCTCACTTTAAACATTTGGCCTAGTGAATTTAACAAGCGTCCGTCTACATTAGGGCTGAGCCATCCCCTTTGTGTAGTCATGTAGTGATGTAGAACAAGTGATCAGTAATGTGGCCTAGACCAGAAATTGTATATACAGTCATGGGAAAAACTCTACGAATCCTTTATTTTATATATGTATCATGACATAATAACAAACATCTGGGCCCTTGTCTTCAAATTAGGTGATTACAACCTCAGATGAACCATACATAAAAAATTACATCATGTCATTTTTTTATCTCTTGAACAAAACCTAGGACAAAATGCACAAGAGTGCAAAAAAAAATAACTGCACCCCATGAGTCAATAATTTGTAGAACCGACTTTAGTAAGAATACCTTAAATAAATTATTTTCTGTCTGACTTTATCAGTCTTTCACATCATTCTGTAGGAATTGTGGCCCACTCTTCTTTACAACGTTGCTTAAAGGGAACCTGTCAGGTGTAATATGCACCCAGAACCCCGAGCAGTTCTGGTTTATATTTCAATCCCTGCCTAACTGTCCCTGCATCTAGTAACATAGATAAAGAGATCTTAAGAAAAACTATTTCTAAAGATCCTATATAATATGCTAATGAGTGCAGGGACTAGTTTCAAAGGCATTAGTTTCTGCGCTCATTCTGCCCTCTTAGCTTGTTAGCACACCCACATGCTATTTAATATCCATTGCCCAGCGTCATCAATGCTGATGCACGTACCTGTGTCCTCTGTCACTGCATCAGAACGCCGGGCAGTGCGCATGATCAGAAGTTCCCGGCACTTCCGGTTATGTGCACTAGACCTCTCTGAAGCTGAGACGCATACACCCGGCTTCATAGTGCGCGTGACCAGGAATATCCGATCTGATAAACTGTGTAACCCACGATTCTATTAACCCCATGCCACGGTTACGTCACCACCGGAGTCCGCTCCTTCGACTTTTGCTCTGATCGCCAGGCGACGCCGTGTTCCTGCCGTGGATGGTGCTGGTGATGGGAGAGGAGTCGATGCCAGCGTCGCCAGTGGGCGCAGGCTCCGTTCATCCACTGGTCTGGATTTCCTGGGGATCTGCAGTGCCACTGGCTGACTGTAGGTGGCGGGTGTCTCCCAGCTGAGGTACCATCATTCAGCTACAGCCTATGGGAAGACCCAACACCCTTTTTAATTCCCCTCCTGTCTGCTGACCTCTGCAAGAGATAGTTCTGAGAATTCTGGCTCCTGTTTCGTCCTGTGATTTCGTGTGCTGATTACCGCTTGTTTCCTGACTACCCTCCTGCCTGCTGTTTTTGTACCTTGCTGCCCAATCCAGTTTTGACCTCTGCTTGTTTCTGATTACGTCTTTGCCTGCCGATTCTGTCCCTGTTCCGCAATTCCTGGTTTGACCCTGCCTGACGACTACTTTCTTAGACTGCAGCCTTCCTCAGGTAGTGATCTCCAGGGCCCTGTGTAATTCCAAATCCCTGTATAGGGGTTAAAGGGTTTCAGGGATCTGGGGGTCCTGCTTGACGAGTGGCTTCCCTCTAGCCTGTCCATTACAGCCTGTCTGAGTCTGTGGATCCAGGCAGGCATTACAGCCACAAATGGCTGTTTTATCTTTGGACATGGAGCACATCAACCCAATTTTTAGACCGATTATAATTCACATATGCATGGTAGCTAAAAATCTAATTGTATCATACTGGAGACAGGTTTTGATTCCCATAATTACCCAGGGGATTGACAAAGTTACCCTACATAACGATCTCGAGCAATGTGATCCAATTTATAAATATTCATTTGCTGCATATCATGAAAAATGGAGCCTTTGCCTTTCTTACAAACAAAATTCTTTATAGCCTCTGGTCCATGTGCTTAATGTCTGATTTAAACTTCACAATGCTTGAAAATTGAGCCTTGTTGTATGCCTGGAATTTGACTTTTTTATATTCAGCATTTTATCTTCTTTATGTATATACAGTATACTTGAATTGTTATTAAAGTTCTCCGTTGTTTCTTACCCTTGACCACTCCCTTCCCTCTTTCACTCTCCTCCACAATGAAGTGTTCTTTCCTTCATCTCATGCCTTCCTGTGGGTGTGCTAACATGCTAAGAGGGTGGAATGAGTGCAAGAACTAATGCCCTTGTGACTAGTCCCTATACTCATTAGCATGTCATATAGGATCTTTAGAAAGACTTTTTCTAAAGAACTCTTTATCTATGCTACTAGATACATGGACAGTTAGGCATGGATTCTAAATATGCACCAAGAACTGCTCGTGGTTCAGGGTGCATATTGAACCTGACAGGTTCCCTTAAAAGGGGTTGACTACTTTCAGGAAAGTAGGCCTCAAACTATGTAGAATACCTAAAATAACAGACTCAGCAGGTAATAACTCTCCCTGAATCCAGTGTCGGCTCACAATCACGGCTCCGAACCTGGAGTTTTGGCGACATCAGCTCAACAGCATGTGTCATCATTCTAGCCAGTCAATGAGCTCAGGAATTGTCAATGAAAATGTTGCATGTTGTTGACATAAAGTCACCACTACCGCTGCAGTCAAAACTCCGGGAAAAGAGCAGCGGTGGAAAGCCGGCGCTGAGCCCCGGCTTATTACCTGCTGAATTTGGTATTTTACACAAATTGGGACCCACTTTCCTGAAAGTGGACAACTCCTTTAAGCTCATTGAGGTTTGTGAGCATTTGTTTATGAAGAGATTGCTTAGGAGGAAAGCATTTCAATTGGTTTGACGTCTGGTCTGTAACTGAACCATTACAATACCTTAAATCCTTTTATTTTTCAGCCATTATGATATAGATTTCCTGATGCGTTTGGGATTGTTGTCCGGTTGCATGACCCAGTCTTGGCCAAGCTTTAGCTTTTGGATGCATGGCCTAACATTTGATGGTAGAATACTTTTGGAGTTCCTGGTCAACAAACATGGCAAACCAAACAATTAAGCTCATCTTATTAGGAACTCCCCGCTACTACTTTCTCCTTTTAATTTCTTTGAGATCAGTAGGGGTGTACTTAATTTTTCGCACACTGCTTCTCCATTTTGGCTTTATTTTTGTTAAATAATTTAGAAAAAAATTTCCTGCGTTGTTCTTCATCTGAAGTTATATTTACAAATTAAGAAACCAAAGAAGCAACATGTGCCAGGACAAAGATAGTTATGTCGATATTTTTTAAAAAAGTTAATGAGTTTTATTGAGGACAATTCATAAAAGCAATAGAAATGGATAATCCCGACAATACAGACACAGAATAGTTAAATTTGGTTCGTGAGCAAATGTGGGAACCCCCAAAAATGCAGAAAACAGGTCACACAGAGAGCCAGGTGATCCTCGCGTCACAAAGCAGTCATGTGACAATGGCAGGTGACACAGAATTCAGATGACAAGGAGATGAGGTGATGTGGAGAGTCAGATGACCGCCACGTCATCCACGTCATAGGGCAAGAATATACGGCCAGTCGTGACTAGATCTGGACATGCACAACAAGACCAATAGATGTATATCTGCAACATCCGATAATTATAGAACAAGCTGGTGGAGGCAGGTTTAAGGAGTATTAGTCTTAATGCCATGAACAAGGTTGTAGAAGTAATGAGGGAAAATAAAAAAGGAGGTAAAGAATAAAGGAAAAGGAATAGAAGAAGGTAAAGAAGAAGGAAAGAAGAAAAACGAAAGCCCCAACAGTAGTCATCAAACTGTATCCTTGCCCCACACTGTATAATGCCCTCCACATTAGCTCCCATGTTGTGTAATGGCACCCTCACTTTTGAGGACCCCACAGATGTCCCTACAATGTAGGAGGGACCCATCCACAGTATGAGAGCCCTCCACACTGTATGAGGGCTCCAGAAATTAGAACCCAAATTGTATAATGGCCCCACATTAGCTTCTAAACTGTAGAATGGCTCATATTAGCTACAAACTCTATAATGGCATCATATTATCTCCTAAACAATAAAATGGCCCCAACATTAGCCCCAAACTGTAAAATGGCCTCCACACTTTATTAGGGCTCCCAACAGTAATCCCTATAATGTATGAGAGCCTTTACAATATTGTTTCATGGCACCCCACAGAAATCCTCACACTGCATGTTGGTCGCCCATTGTTTTTTATACCCCCAGTCCACCACACGTTTTAGTTAAAATAAAAACATCATATACTCACCTAATCCTGGATCCTGATGAGTCCATTAGCAAGGTAACGCGCTGTCATAGCGCCAATGCATGCAAAGGACATCAGATTCCCGATGTGATGACATCACTGCAGAGAGACTCTGAAGTTCTGCGCGTGTGCTGATGGCTCAGTCATTGGATAACCTGCCGTTCTATAGACTGCAGGCTTAAAGTGCCCTGCTTTCTATAGAACGGATAGTAGTAGTGCAGGAGGATCAGGTCTCCCTGCACTACCGCACAGCTTAAAGATAACGGCTTACTGTGCATGCCGATATAGTTAAGGGTAGTGGTAGCTCCAGGTGGGCCCTGCCGAGTGTTGGGCACGAGGTGACCGCACCCTTTGCCGGCCCCTAGTACTACTTTGTGGTCATAAAAGAAATATAAATGGATTTATTCATGTGCATACATGCAAACAAAATACTTTGGAAAGAACATACTGATCTGTATGAAAGTATTAGTTTACAAATTTTAAGGGCCAGATGTGTTTTCATTAGGTACTAATATATCAAACAATAGGATTCAAAAAGGGTGTACTTAGTTTTTTCTTATGACTATAGTTTAAAGCAGAATACAATGTTAAATTAAAGCATTACTAAAATAAACATTCTTGGATGTGTGCATACTTACATTTTTATCAAATTTCGTTAAAAAGGTATTCTCAAATATTAATGACTAGAGATGATCAGATCCATGGAAGTTTGGTTCGTCGGGTTTAGCCTGACTTTAGATAAAGTTCGGTTTGAGACCCAGGCTTGACCTGAGCCCCAATGGAAGTCACTGATTGGACAGTTCAGGTCTCCGCGCACATGCAGAACCCTTTGATGGGGGGGTGCACAATACATCCAATCATGCTGTTTTTACCCACAGTTCAAGCTGTTCAAACACTACAAGCGGCTCACACTGGGCTGAGCACTGAGTGTACTCAAGCTCTGCAATGCTCGCGCAAGTAGTTTGCATATGTTAAGCACCCAAACTCTTTTTTGTAAAGTCTGTGTTTGGTACAAATACCGAACCTCAAGTTCGCTCATCTCTATTAATGACATATGAAATGTAGATGCAGGTGCCACCTATCTTTCATGAGAATGGAGTCCTGTTGTGTGTTGCTGTCAGTAAGGACATTGTTTGATTCCCATAAAAATAAATAGTAATGTCAACCACCTCTCCATGGACAGCAGGGACTATCCGTTCTCTCGATAGATGCAGGGTCCATTGGTGGGATCTATATCTACTATATATTTATGCAAAATATAGTTGTATCTTACCATACAAATTTTATACATTTATACATTCAGTCTCAGATCAGCATAAACAATACCCCAACAAAATAATGCAAACATTTTTTTTCAAGGCTAGTCACCTTGAATCACATATCTTGGGACATGTCAGCGCAAGAGGAAAGGTAAGTAAGTAGGGCCAGCTCCAGGTTTTTGTGGGCCCCCATGCGAAAAGGTTTCAGTGGGCCCCATGCACACAGCCACACAGATATGTACACATAGAGAAATACATCCATATATATATTTGAAGACAAATTCACAAACACATATTATATCTATACAGTATATACATATACACAGTCATATACACTGACATACATAGATACACATCATACATGCACACACACAGACACATTAGGGATATTTTTAAAATGGGGAAATGGCAGCAGCCTCACTCACCTCCCCCGCTTGTCTCTAGTCCAGCTCATCCGGCCCTTTGTGGCTGTGCAGGGCACGCTACATGATGGATGTCAATAAGCATGGGTTTCCCCAACCTGAGAATACCAGCCCCCAGCTGTCGGGCTTTATCATGGCTAGGTATTAAAATTGGGGAACTGCACTCCGTTTTTTTAAATTATTTATTTTTATTATTATTATTATTAATAATAATAATAATAATAATAATAATAAAAGCCACATGTGGTTCCTCTTATTTTGATACACAGCCAAGATAAGCGCATGGCTGGGGGATGCAGCCCATAGCTGTATGCTTTATCTGTGCTGGGTATCATAATATAGGGGGACTCTACGCCATTTTTTTATCTCTTTATTTTTATACCACGATAAAGCCACATACAGGGTCTGTGATCACCATAGTCAGACGCTGTCAGACAGGCTGGAGGCGCTCTCTGACTGCAACCAATCACAGACACCAGGATTGGAGGTGGCCGGGGGAAGCAGTGAATATGGATGAGCAATACTCAGCGGTGCTAGAAGAAGAGTGAGCGACCTGTAAGCAGTTACTGTCGCACCACAGACTTGGTAAGAATAACGTGCTTGCTTTATTTTTATTTTTCCTTTATTTATTTTTTATTTCCCAAGTTGCTGAATTCGGGTCATTAGCCAGAGTTCCCTGAGAACTCTATGTCTGGATCCAGCCATCACTAGTCAGGTCTGCAGCTGACACATATTATTTTAGTCCATCCAAAAAAAAGCTTGAGTCAAACATGGCAATATAAGATAAATTACTGATTGATGTACGTAAAAGGCGTAGGAAATGTACATGGTATTACAGATGTATTATGCTATTACATACATCACTTCCAACAGCTCTGACAGAGGAAGTCTTGTATTAAAAATGTTGTCTGGATGACATATTTCTGTCTACAAAAATGTCACAAATTTGTCTTGGCTATGCGGCATGTGACGAAAACGTTCTCAGAAGGTGTAAGGGAAATGTCTCCTATTCGAACACTTATATCTGCTATTTGCTCTCTGACATTTATATTTTCTTGTGTACTTGAAATTGTGAAATATTTTATGAATTGAATGACACAAAAGAGTCATTGTGTGAAGAGACGCAAGTCTAAAATGCATTGTCCTACCATATCTGTTCAGATACATGAGTGTCCATGTACGTTCTGTTATAAGGACACACAAACCATGGAAGTCACTTTATATTGCAGTTTCATTTTTATTAGAACAAACGTGTTATAGTCTCTAAAAGTGAGTATAGACTGGATACGTATGAGTAACTCATTGAAGTATCTTCCCATGTTTGACCCTGGCTACATGATCCGGAACACCTGCAGTAGCAAAGTGACTGTATTACCTTCTAGAAGAAAAAACAAAAATGTGTTTGTTTGTGAGGTCTGTGAGATGCCAAGGCGCAGGTTGTTGGGAAGGCACAGAAATGAGGTTAGGAGAAGGCAGACTGAAAAGCTGATGAAATGGAAAACTTTACTTGACCCATGCATAAGATGGTTGCAGTGGTGCTATAGAAGCGGCGCCATGGTCTGGCCTCCTCTTTTTCTATAATGCTGACTCCCTCAAATCCTGCACACTTTCAGCACTGCCTTGTCCCTGGCAGATGGGCTAATGTGCACCTTAGCAGGGAAATGTGCACATCTAAGGGTGAGCACTCAGTATGTCATAAAGCCCAATGCTTTTATCCTGCGGCTCATGCTGTCTTCAGCAAGTAGATGACATACTTTCAAGTAGCCACATCTTCAGCTGCTGCCCAACTTGGCAGTAGTGCTCCAGCGCTTCAGCTCAGTTGCCAACCAGTAACTGCCATTATGACCATCTACTGCCCCTTAAAGAGACAGAAGCCTATTCCATTGTTTGGTTTTGTGAGGTACCAGTGAAAATAGTGTATAACTAGGTGTGGCAGACCGTGGTAGATAGACGAAAAGATTGTTTATTATTGCACTACATGTTTCAAGGACTAATGCTGTCCTCAGAGCACCTGAGGAAAAGGACAGCATTAGTCCTTGAAACGCGTAGTGCAATAATAAACAATCTTTTTGTCTATCTACCATGGTCTGCAGTGCCTTGTTATACACTTTTTTTCCTGGTACCTCGCATTGTCTATCCCTCTGCATTCACTTCATGTGGGAAGTGTAAGGTGCAACAGCAGACCAGATAGGTGTTTGTCTCATTCCCAGCCAGGAGGTGAATTACTGAGGATTTCTCTCACCCAGTCAACCGTCAAATTGCTCCCATCATCACAGGCCCGCCAGCAGCAGCTACAGAGGGATTTGAATATTTCCGCTACTACTACACGTGGAGTCACTGTGTTCCACTCTCTGCTGCAGATCCTTACTGGTGTCCTTGCCTAGGCGATGACTTATGAAGTTGACTCACCCACCCCAGGGCTATGGGACACCCGGTGCCGGGCCGGACTAGTCCGGGGGTCGTCAGTGGTGGCGGGGCCCGACTCCGTGGCCCTGGTGGGTGTCAATTAAATATGGCTGGTGAATAAAGTTTATATTTGTCGTGACGCCACCTGTGGTTTGCGGCTAATAAGCCGCCGCTGCTGTGTGAGGCCTCCGGGGTGATGGAATGGCAGCAATGGTGGTACTGCTCCCCACAGGTGGAGCGGTGCCCCGGGGCACAGTTGGTGCTTGTGAGTGTCTATGCAGATGAAATAACAGAGGCAACACCAAGGGTGCAGTTCAAGTTGTTTACTCACAGTTCCTGGTAGGTGCACACTGGTGCCTCTGGACTGTTGAGACCCACTGTCAGGGACCTCCGCCGATCCTGGGTAATTTCTGGAGTGAAAGCCGGTACGCTTCTCTCAAGTGTCTCTGTCTGCAGCTGTCTCCTTAAACCTTGCCTTTGTAGGATAAACCTGGCTCGGCCTCCACAACAGCCTCCGGGCTGGGGGCTCACCTGTCGGATGTTTATCCCCTTTCTAGAGGTTCTGCGGTGGGCTGTGGCCCGGGGAGTTTGCAACTTTCCCTGGGCCTCGGTTTTTACTGTTGGAGATGATTTTTCACTCCTCCGGTTTCTAGGGACTGTCCCCTGTTGCAGCTTGATCCCTCCACCGATGTTCCTGTGGAACAGGCCACCACAGCTCAAAAGCTATCCGTGGCCCTGGAATCCCTTCTTTTCTCTGCTTGGTGTCACCTGGACCCTCTGAGTCCCAGGATCTTCACCAGGAAGCGTCACTTTCTTTCCTTAGCTCCTGTCTGACTAGAGCTTTCTTTCTTCTTCTCCTTCTCGTCTGCCTCACGCAGACCTCCTCCTCCTCCTTCCCTCTCTCTCTCACACTGACTAAACTTGACCTTCCTTTCACTGTCTGCTCTCTGATGGCTCCTCCCACCTCCCCAGTTGCTAAGCCGTACCCTATAGGAGCAGGGATGGGTCCTACGGCCCCTCCCAGCATGCAGCATGGGAGGGTTGCTGCCACTATCCCTGGTCCCAGTGTGTACCTAACAATGGGTGTAGTGTAGATTTGCCTGGGGACCGGCGTTCACTCCTTTCCTTACCCAGAATGGACATCACACCGCTGGATGGGGTGCAATGTTCCTGTGGCGACGGAAGCCTCAGGGGCGCCACACACTTATGCATAAGTCACTCACCTGGGTGAGTAGTACATCATACCTCCCAACCGTCCCAGATTCTGCAGGACTGCCCCGATTTTAGAGGTCTGTCCCGCAGTCCCGCGGCTCACAGCTGATGTCCGGGCTCCTCCCCTCAGTGCAGTGAATAAATTAAAATAAATTCTCATCAGCTCTGGATTATCTGGGCACCCGGGAATTGAACCCGTGAACTGTGAGCGCATTGTCCATAGGCAGCAGCTCTACCACTGAGCCACTGCTTGTATTGAAAAGCAAATTGCAGTTGAGACACCAGAAACAGATTGTTCAGCTGCAAAGATGGCTAAATGGAGGGATGGATGAATGGAGGGATGGAGGGATGGATGGATGGAGGGATATATAGGTATATGATAGATAATAGATAGATAGATAGCTAGATGGATAGATAGATAAATGATAGATGTATAATAGATAGATAGATACATGATAGATAGCTCGAGAATAGACAGAGGGTTGGTTAGATAGATAAATACTGCATCTCTTTGTAGGTGAATGAAAGAGTCAGATTCATTTGTTCTCATAAAACTACTAAAAAAAAATAAGGAAAAAAATACAATTATTTTGTTTTATTTTCACCACCTTGGATTCAAACCAGTAACTTTCAAACATGTCCAGCAGCCATCCTAGGTTGTCTAGCTGATCTAAGCTGTTGAGCCACTAAGAATGACAATGTTGTGCGATCAGACCACAGTTGTGGAGGGGAGGGCCGGCGCTGCAGAGGGGAGGGAGGGATTTATCTTCCTATCACCTCCGTTGCCGGCTAATGCGAGAATCGCACTGTTCTCGCATTACACCGGTGAAATGCGAGTGCAGTGCGATGTTTCTCTCGCCCCACAGACTTAAATGGGTGCGAGTGAAACAAGATCGCTTTCCACCCGCAGCATGCTGCGACTGTTTTCTTGGTCCAATAAGAGCTGAGAAAACAATCGCTTATGGGTGGATTTTTTCGCATTCCACTCGCTCCGTATTATTAGCTGTGTGTGCTGACCCTTATTTTAAACAACAGAAAAGTTAAAGGATGTCTGCCACAAACTTTCTGGCCTCCACATCATCATGGAAAGATCGTAAAAAGAAGTCGCAACATACTATTGTCTTCATTCATAGCTTTAGAATAGCAAGGAGAGAACATACAGATGTGCCTGAAAGATTGTGAATACTCCAGAATTTTCCATACTTATGCATATATATGACCTAAAACTCCAGTACATTTTCACACAAGTCCTAAAAGTAAATAAACAGAACCAAATCCAACAAATGAGTATAAATATTAGACTGACATTTTTTAAATAAGGAAAATAATCCAAAATCACATTGTCTGTGAGTGATAAAATGACCTTTAAAATTAACAGATAATAATATCAAGGCGAAATTAGAATCTGCTGTTTTCAATCAATGGAATGACAATCATATGTGAGTGGGCGACCTGTTTTATGTAAAGAGCTTATATCTTTCAAAGTCTGATCTTCACAGCACATGTGTAGAAGTGTATCATGCATGAACAATGGAGATTTCAGAGGACCCCAAAGGAAAAATTATTAATGCTCAAAATGCTGAAAACAAATCTCTAAAGGGTTTGGACCAATCCACAGTGTTTACAAATGGAGAAAAACCAACAAGATTATCTCGGCACAGGAATATTTTTTTTTTAGACACATTCAATTGTGAACATAATAATAATAATACTAATAATAATATTATTATTATTATTATTATTATTATTATTATTATTATTATTATTATTATTATTATATGAGCTATGGATAAAAATTAACTTTAAAATTAACTTTGTTAGTGGGAAAACCCCTTTAATGTTCATAAAATCAACATTAGGAAAACATTTAACAACAATGGTGTGCATAGGATGGCAGAAGAATTCCACTGCTCTTCAAAAAGAAAATTGCTGTCCATCTCCAGTTATCTCAAGATCACCTGAAGAAACCAGAAGGCTATTTGAACAATGTTTTGTAGATGAATGACTCCAAAGTAGTGTTTTTTCCCCTTAAATTAAGAAGTGTAATGTTTAGCGAATGATAAAAAAAAAAATAGCATAGATGGTGGTAGTGTTATAATAGCTTGGGCCTGTTTTGCTGCATCTGGGCCAGAACTGTTTGCCATAATTGGGGAAACAATAAATTCAGAATTTTAGCAGCAAATAGGGCTGTGTGCCCGCGATCAGGGTTCACAATGTTTTGGATGAAGCATGTTTTTGCTGCATCCAAAATGCTGCGTTGTACAGTACAAGCAGAGTGGATGAGATTTCCAGAAATCCCATACCCACTGTGCTTGTTTTTCCCATAGCGTAATCTTATATGCGGTGTGGCTTCCTGAGCTGCAGCATGTCAATTTATTGCTGTAAAGCTGCAAGTGTTCTCTGTAGGGAGAACTGAGCTAAAGGCCCTGATCTTGGGCACGGGCCGCTGAGGTTTCCTGCAGAGAGCACTCATGGCCCCGCAGGAGAGGACATGCTAAGTCCAGGATGCAGCATGTCCGGATCGTGGGCACATACCCTAAAGGTAAATGTCACGCCATCTGTCGATGAGCTATATCTTAATTGAAAGGGGGTCATACAGCAAGCCAATGACCCAAAGCACACAAACTGTTCTACAAAAGATTGGTTAAAGAAGAGTAAAGTTGAAGCTTTCAAATGTCCAAGTCAAAGTCCTGACCTTAATCGTATACAACTGTTTTGGAAAGACCTGAAGTGAGTAGTTAATGAGAAAAAAATCTACAAACATAAAGAGCTGAAGCTGTTTTGTAAGGAGAAATTGGCTAAAATTCCCACAAGCTTATGTGTAGAGCTAATCAACATATTTAGATGCAGTTATTTCTCCACAAGGGGTGATGGGGAGAGGTCACGACAGATACCGAGAGCAAAGGTTCACATAGTTTTGCCATTTACAGACATGTGATCATATTTTTTTGATTCATTTATCTACCTATTTTTAGGTCTTGTGTGAAAATTTGTACTTTTTGGTCAAATTTCAGTGGAAATATTCATAAGGGTTCACAAACTTTCACACATCATCGTATAAATCTCTTGGAACTTATTTGTAGTATTTTGTAACACGCCCACTTCCAATAGGTAGGTCTGGGTGATTAACTGTATTGCTCAATATACCGAGGACAAGATTGCCTGAACACGTATATGTTGCTGTTTAACTCTGACAAATTATGAATAAATATTGTCCTGCGCCTATGACTCACATTGTAGCTTTGATATGTTGGCTAACCCCTTCCTCACATCTACAAATATTCCTATATCCAGTTTCTAGAATTTCATATTATCAAAAGGAATGACCTGGATTACACTATGTTGAGTATATAGAACTGTTAAAATTCTTGCAAAGCTTCAATAGGAACACAGCAAGTTGTAAATTAAGTTGTATAGTCCTGGCTAAGTTTATTTTATTGTAGCAATCCAAGCTATTCACATCCTCAGAGCATAGCTGGTTTGCACAAAAGGTTTTATATCCCAAGGTAAACCATTAGTAATTCTTACCCATCTGCTTTTGTGCAGTTTTTTTTTACTTGATTACACTAAAAAGCATTGATAGATTTAACAGTTCACTGTCTCGAAGAGCCAAAAGAACTGCCGACAGGGAGAATCCAGCTCAGTCTTTAGAGCAGATAAATCAGGCTGTGCATAATTCTATATAATGACTACAGCTAATTACCACATTATCTAGATTGAAAAGCTGCCATGGTACTGTAACAACTGTCCAAGGGAAAGGAGCCGTGTCCACCCATGACCCTCGGAAAGGCCTTTTGTCCAAAACAAAGCTTTTTTTTTTTTTATAAAGTTCTCTTTATTGGAGTCACAGAATTGGTGGAATTCACTTTTCAATATTGTTAAAACTGGTATCAAATTGTAAAAATTGTAAAAGTTCTTGGAGCACCAGTATATTCCAACGTACTTAAAGACCACCAAAATCTTGAATTTCTTTTAGGTTCTCAATCGTGGGTTTGGATTACCTGTAACTAGAGATGAGCGAAACCGTGGAAGTTCGTTTCTGCGAGTTCAGCCGGCCTTTAGATAAAGTTCGGTTTGGGAGCCGGACTTGGCTTGAACCCCAATGGAAGTCACTAATTGAGCAGTTCAGGTCTCCACCCACATACAGCCAGTCATAAATAGATCACCTCTGGGGGAGGGTGGGCAGGATTTTTCCATTTTGTTTGTTTGGTGCACACTACATTTGATCATGCTGTTGTTACCCCCAATGAAAGCCGTTCAAACACTGCAGGTGGCTCACACTGAGTTGAGCACCTAGCATACCCGAGTACAGCAATGCTCGCGTGAGTGGTGCTCATATGTAAAGCACCCGAACTCTGTTTTTGATAAAGTCTGTGTTTGGCTCAAACACAGATCCTCAGGTTCACTCATCTCTATTCATAATGAATCCCAAAGTACTATTCCAGTATTCATCACGAATAACATACCTAATGCAAGTCAATGGAAACCCGAGCATTTTTCTTGAAGATTTTGGAGTTCCCCAATGATTGTCATTAGGTTTGTTATTCGTGACAATTACTGGAAAAGTACTATGGGATTCGTTATGAATAATTCGAACCCGAATATCTACTATTCGCCCATCACTAGTTCTCAACACATCTTATTTACTCATCAAGAAAAACTCAGTTGTCCAAAATGTCTCCTAATCTAGAAAATGAATCCTTCAAAATTGTCCCATTACTAGATTATCAATTGATAATAACCCAAAATAATCCAAAAATACAAAATGAAGAAGCCATTTTATGTTGTGTCTGATACAGTTTACTAACATAGTGTGATAATTTCATGTCTTTGTCCTCCACAAGTGTGAAAACCTTCAAGGACAGACATAATGATGAATAGATATCCCCATTTTCCTAATTCTCTGGTCCTTTCAGCATGAATTAATAATCTGGTCTGATTAGTTTCCCATAGTCAATTGTTATAGACATCATTTCACCATCTGAAGACTATGTTCCTGTCTACCTATTCTTTTTGTCACTCTTACAGGTGTTTCCTCTGCCAGGTTTATTTTAATGTTCTTTTCTTCATTACGGACCCCATGGACATCACAGAAAGTTGGCTGAACCCATTTTTTTTAATGGGACTCGTTGACCATCTAATGTGTCTAGGAGGTTCTCAACTCACCCCCAACAGATGACTTTGGATGACAGAAGGCTTTGGCTTAAGAAAGATAAAGCTAACAGCAGAGACATCTATCAAGGACTTTTTTCCCTCTTTGAACTGAAAATACATGAACGCTCACCTAAGTCGTAAGAGATCGTTGTCAGCCAAATGAGCCTTTGGGCAACAGCACCTTTTACCTCTACTTTCATTGTCCCTTTTCAAGTCTACCTTCTCACCATGTTTCTTATGTCAGCTCTATTACATGTAGCGGACTGATATATATTGGTTTAAAATGTATTCAATTTTATGATTCTGCCTATGGATCTGAATATATTTACATTCATGAACATAGCAGTGTCTGATATTTCAGCCATCCTTCCATTCCTAAAACGTAACATGGACAAAACTAAATTCATCATCATTCCTCTTCTTCTCTTAACCTCTTCAACAAGCCTATCCAGCAAAGTTGATGGCTGCTCAATCTCCCCCAGTCTCGCAAGCTCATTGCCTTGGTGTAACCCTCGACTTGGCTCTATCCTTCAAGCCACATATCCAAGCCCTCTTCACCTCTTACCGACTACAACTCAAAAATATCTCTTGTATTCGTGCTTTCCTTAACCAAGAATCAGCAAAAACACTAGTGCATGCCCTCATCATCTCCCGCTTCGACTATAGCAACCTCCTTCTCTGTGGCCTCCCTTACAACACTCTTGCACCCCTCCATTCTATCCTAAACTCTGCGGCCCGATTAATCCACCTCTCTCATTGCTATTCCCCAGCCTCTCCTCTCTGCCAATCCCTTCACTGGCTTCACATTGCCCAAAGACTCCAGTTCAAAACACTAACCATGACATACAAAGCCATCCACAACCTGTCTCCTCCATACATCTGTGACCTAGTCTCCTGGTACCTACCTGCACGCAACCTCAGATCCTCACAAGATCTCCTTATCTTCTCCTCTCTTATCTCCTCTTCCCACAATCACATACAAGATTTCTCCAGTCCCTCCCCCATACTGTGTAACATGCTTCCACAACATATTAGACTTTCACCTACCTTCAAAAGGAAGCTTAAGGCCCACCTCTTCCGACAAGCCTACAATCTGCAATAACCCTCCGACCAATGCACCTCTGCGCAACCAGCTCTGTCCTCACCTACTGTACCCTCACCCATCCCCTGTAGACTGTGAGCCCTCCCGGGCAGAGTCCTCTCTCCTCCTGTACCAGTCTGTTTTTGTAACATTCATGATTGCTGTACTTGTTTTTATGTACAGTGGAACCTCGCTTAACGAGTAACCCAGTTAGCAAGTATTTCGCTTAACAAGCAAAGCTTGCTGTAAATTTCTAACTCAGTTTACGAGCAAGCTTTGCCGTATGAGCAAAATACTCACCGCACACACTTACATTTACATACATCCACCGTGCTCTAACCCGCTCTTGCAGTCCACACAAACACGCACAAACACACACTAGCACGCACAAACACGCACGCACACATATTATGCTCACCTTACATTCCGTTACATTGACGGCCTCATGGTTCTTGTAGTTCTCCACTACAGGATGTGTATCGGGTAACCATCGCGACAATGGAGGAACTTCCGCTGTCAGCCGCTACTCAAAGGCAGCGTGCTGGCTAATCAAAGGAAAGCTGCTCCTGCCTTTGATGTCAGCGCTCTGGCAGCAGACATTCCTCCCTCGGCGCGATGGTTACCCGATACACATCCTGTACCGGCGAACTGCAAGATCCAGGAGGCCGGCGATGGAATGGAAGGTAAGGTGAGCATAATATGTGTGTGTGTTTGTGCGTGTTTGTGTGTGTTTGTGTGTGTTTGTGCGTGTTTGTACGTGTTTGTACGTGTGTGGAATGGCACAATAGGGGACCAGGATTGGACATTTAACAAGTTGTGGAACGAATTTTCTGCATTGCAATAATTTCCTATGGGAATCTTGCTTTGCTGAATGAGTACCTTGGTTAACAAGCACACTCCCAAAATGGATTGTTCTCGTTAACCAAGGTTCCACTGTATACCCTTTTAACTTATAAAGTGCCATGGAATAAATGGCACTATGATAATAAATACTAATAATAGCAAATGGTTGATTTATGAGAAAACCGGTCACTGTGAAATATATAGTGGTCTTGTTTTTAGAGGGGGATGTGCACTGACACTTGTAGCACCAGTTATTGAGCAGGTGAGCATTGGTAAAAGGAATGAACTATAAACTTTGAGTATAGTCTTCTTGTAAATGCCAGGTGTGCCGTTTCAAATGTCTCAAAACCATCTGATTTTTGGGCTTTTAACATACAATAGACTCAAGGGTCTAACAAGAATGGTAGCACAAACAAAAACATCAACCTAAACATTCTTTAGGACTGAAAACAACTTCTTCAAACAAAAAGAATTAACTTGAATTGTTTAAGCAAGCTTGTGCTCCACAAAAAGACAAACTGCAAATCAGTGGAACAATGGTGTGCAGAATACCATGCCAAAAAACCCATGACTCATCAGTCCTTGTCACAAACAGCAATTAAATAAGAGATCCTCTTCTATCGTTTAAAAACAAAAAGTTGTAGATGTGGTCAATACATAAGAAAGGTCAAGTGGCTAGTAGGACCAATTCTTTTTAATCTCTTCATTAAGGCCCTCATGAATGGGATTGAGTTGATGACACCAAACTATGTAGGAAAATAAAAAATGAACTTGGAGGACAATATTACAGAACAATCTGGAAAAGATGTCGGCACATACAAACACATGGCAGATTTTTATTTATTTATTCACTCATAATTCCACAGCGCTTTACAGATGTGATCATCACGGTCCTTATTGGGGTTCTCAATCTAAATTCCTAAAGTTTGCTGCCTTTTTGCATGCGTTTTTTAATTGAATTCAATGACTTTGTGCACACCGTGCGTTTTGATCACTTTTTATTTGTTTTTCAATTGAACTCAATGGGTAAAAAATACAGGCAAAAATGCTGAAAGAATTGATATGCTACAGATTATATTTTCTGCACCAAATCTGCAAGAAGATTCTCAATATGTGTACTACACCTCAGATTTTATTGACTTTGCTGGTATCAGGATTTGCTTGCAGGTTTGTGACTAAACTGCATGCAAAAATTCATTAAAAGGTTATGTGCGCACACTGTGTTTTTTTGACGCTGCACTTTTGTGCGTTTTTGGCCGCTAAAAACGCACAAAAACGCACCTGCGTCGAAAAACGCATCAAAAAACGCATGCGTTTTTACTGTGATTTGGTGCATTTTTGGCTGCGTTTTGCTGCGTTTTTGATCACTGCGTTTTGCTGCGTTTTTCCAATGCATTGCATGGGCGGAAAACGCAGAAAAACGCAGGAAAGAATTGACATGTCCATTTTTTTTTTCAAGCTCAAAAACGCAGCTTAAAAAAACAGTTGTGTGCGGACAGCAAAAATGAAAACTCATAGACTTTGCTGGGGAAGCAAAGTCATGCAGTTTTGAGGCCAAAAACGCACCCGAAAAACGCGCAAAAACGCCGCGAAAAACGCACTGTGCGCACATAGCCAAAAACGTGATACGAACACATTGTGTGCCCACACACATAGCCTTACTGTTCTTATATGTTGTAGTCATTTTTTTCTGAAAGGGAAGCTGTCACCAGATTTTTCCCTATGCAGCTAAAACCACCACCTTCTGCAGCTCCTCGGCTGCATTCTATGAAGGTGTGCCTTGTATCTGGCCTCCTTTTCAGACTGCAAAAACAACTTTATAAATATTACCTTTTTGTATGTACATTTTTTAGTAAGGCCTAAAGGGTCGGGCTCTCTTTCTCCTTCGTTCCCCCCTCCTGCCGCTGTACGCCATCCCGTGTTGATTTGAATTGATGACGACGATCCTGTCATCCTCCACGCTGTGCCGAAGACTCGCGCATGCGCCGTTATCGTAGGCCACTATCGCCGGCCTGTGCACAAACTATCCCTCACGCGTACCCGGGATGTATTTGCTCAGGCACGAGATTAAGGGCGGGTGCTAGCATGACGCTGGTGAGGTCATGCACAGCGCCGCCCATAATTTTGTGCCTGAGCAAATACATCCCGGGCGCGCGCGAGGGATAGTTTATGCATAGACCTGTAATAGTGGCCTATGATAACGGTGCATGCGCGACACTTCGGCACACCGTGGAGGATGACAGCACCGTCGTCATCAATTCAAATCAACAGAGGGGGTGGCGTACAGCGGCAGGAGGGGGGAACGAAGGAGAAAGAGAGCCCGCCCTTTAGGCCCTACTAAAAAATTTACATACAAAAGGTAATATTTACAAAGTTGTTTTTGCGGTGTGAAAAGGGGGCCAGATACAAGGCACACGTTCATAGAATGCAGCCCAGGAGCTGCAGAAGGTGGTGGTTTTAGTTGCATAGGAAAAAATCTGGTGACAGGTTCCCTTTAAGTGTCTAATTTCTTACCAGTAACGTCCAGGTAGACAAATACATCTTTATTGGCCTATATAAGTGTCACACAGTTGCTTTGGTGACACAACATGAACAAACAAGTCCTGAAATGGTGTTCCACATTCAGCACATATAGTGCTGACGGTACAAGGGATCACATGATAGTGTGTCTGTATACACTGGCAAGTATGTTATGACAAAGTGCAGGTTACTCTGCATTTCTACACCGCATTTACAGGATATATCTTTCTCACTGGAGTGATGAGCTCCATTCTGTCATTGCTACTTTCCATCATCTTGCAAATATCTTAAGAAAAATAAATGTGTACCTTACAGTGCTATTGACCACTATACATAGTGCACAATTTACAAACTCAGTTAACAAGTCACAGGTTACTTAGCTGTACAAATAAAGTTGTCAGTGCAGTCACCCAAGTTCTAGATTCTAGGAGATATTTGTATTTATTCTTTAGTCTTTTTTTAATGTTTTTTTGTTTTCTAATCATCCCCCATTGAGATTAAGAGGAATTTTGATTTACATACATGGGACATCCACAGACTTGAGTATTGCTGCAAAAGAATATTATAGCGGAGCCACAAAACTTCATCATATATTTCAGCACATATGCAAGTTTTTATTTTATACACTTACAGTAAGATGTTTTTTGTTTGTATTTGTTTTTTCAAAAGAAGATTTTCATTTTATTTTTTTCTACTGTACAATAATTGCAAACATTTTGCGGTTTTAGGCATTTTTACACCAGTACTTTCTGCAAGAATAGAGGGGTCTGGCCCAACATAGCTTGACAAAAATCACTGTAATTTATCCAAGAAAGAGGTCAGGGCCGGATTATAGGCGGGGCAGGCGGGGCTTCAGCCCCGGGGCCCCCACCATAAGAGCTTCCAAGGGGGCCCCCACCACCAGGGCCATACTTGCCACCCGTCAGCAATTTTTTTTTTTTTTTTCTTCACACCCTCTCCCCCTCCGTAAAGACAGTCTAATACATCAGCTGTGTTTTCGGGGGGGGAGAGTTGTGCACACCTACATTTATTTGTATCTGCGTCTCTAAGACGCAAAAACAAACTGCGGGCGCAGGACGCTGATTGACCCCGGAAGTAGTTTGTACTTCCGGGGTCAGAGGTATGCCTGCTCCCTGCTCTGCTGCGGGGTCCAATGCCGCGGCCGTCACAGCAGGACGCCGCCCAGGCCGCGGATGAGAAGACCGGCACCGCGGCCGCGGATGAGAAGACCGGCACCGCGGCCGCGGATGAGAAGACCGGCACCGCGGCCGCGGATGAGAAGACCGGCACCGCGGATGAGAAGACCGGCGCCGCGGCCAGGAGAGGAGACTCACCGGAGCAGGAGGATGGCCGCGGCACCGGAACAGCAGCAGGAGGACGGCGGCCTATACCGGAGCAGCAGGAGGATGGCATCAGAGCAGGTAAGGGCAGAGCTGAAGAAAAATGTGTGGTGTGAAGCAGAGCTGTGTGTGAAGCAGAGCTGTGTGTGAAGCAGAGCTGTGTGTGTGTGAAGCAGAGCTGTGTGTGTGTGAAGCAGAGCTGTGTGTGTGTGTGAAGCAGAGCTGTGTGTGTGTGAAGCAGAGCTGTGTGTGAAGCAGAGCTGTGTGTGTGTGAAGCAGAGCTGTGTGTGTGTGAAGCAGAGCTGTGTGTGTGTGAAGCAGAGCTGTGTGTGTGTGAAGCAGAGCTGTGTGTGAAGCAGAGCTGTGTGTGTGTGAAGCAGAGCTGTGTGTGAAGCAGAGCTGTGTGTGTGTGTGAAGCAGAGCTGTGTGTGAAGCAGAGCTGTGTGTGTGTGTGAAGCAGAGCTGTGTGTGAAGCAGAGCTGTGTGTGAAGCAGAGCTGTGTGTGAAGCAGAGCTGTGTGTGTGTGTGAAGCAGAGCTGTGTGTGTGTGTGTGTGAAGCAGAGCTGTGTGTGTGTGTGTGAAGCAGAGCTGTGTGTGTGTGAAGCAGAGCTGTGTGTGTGTGTGAAGCAGAGCTGTGTGTGTGTGTGAAGCAGAGCTGTGTGTGTGTGAAGCAGAGCTGTGTGTGTGTGAAGCAGAGCTAGCTGTGTGTGTGTGAAGCAGAGCTAGCTGTGTGTGAAGCAGAGCTGTGTGAGAAGCAGAGCTGTGTGTGAAGCAGAGCTGTGTGTGAAGCAGAGCTGTGTGTGTGTGAAGCAGAGCTGTGTGTGTGTGAAGCAGAGCTGTGTGTGTGTGAAGCAGAGCTGTGTGTGTGTGTGAAGCAGAGCTGTGTGTGTGTGTGAAGCAGAGCTGTGTGTGTGTGTGAAGCAGAGCTGTGTGTGTGTGAAGCAGAGCTGTGTGTGTGTGAAGCAGAGCTGTGTGTGTGTGTAGCAGAGCTGAAGAAAGATGTGTGGTGTGAAGCAGAGCTGTGTGTGAAGCAGAGCTGTGTGTGAAGCAGAGCTGTGTGTGAAGCAGAGCTGTGTGTGTGTGAAGCAGCTGTGTGTGTGTGAAGCAGCTGTGTGTGTGAAGCAGAGCTGTGTGTGTGTGTGTGTGAAGCAGAGCTGTGTGTGTGTGTGAAGCAGAGCTGTGTGTGTGTGTGAAGCAGAGCTGTGTGTGTGTGTGTGTGTGTGTATGTGAAGCAGAGCTGTGTGTGTGTGTGTGTGAAGCAGAGCTGTGTGTGTGTGTAGCAGAGCTGAAGAAAGATGTGTGGTGTGAAGCAGAGCTGTGTGTGAAGCAGAGCTGTGTGTGAAGCAGAGCTGTGTGTGAAGCAGAGCTGTGTGTGTGTGTGAAGCAGAGCTGTGTGTGTGTGAAGCAGAGCTGTGTGTGTGTGAAGCAGAGCTGTGTGTGTGTGAAGCAGAGCTGTGTGTGTGTGTGAAGCAGAGCTGTGTGTGTGTGAAGCAGAGCTGTGTGTGTGTGTGTGAAGCAGAGCTGTGTGTGTGTGTGAAGCAGAGCTGTGTGTGTGTGTGTGTGAAGCAGAGCTGTGTGTGTGTGTGTGTGTGAAGCAGAGCTGTGTGTGTGTGTGAAGCAGAGCTGTGTGTGTGTGTGAAGCAGAGCTGTGTGTGTGTGTAGCAGAGCTGAAGAAAGATGTGTGGTGTGAAGCAGAGCTGTGTGTGAAGCAGAGCTGTGTGTGAAGCAGAGCTGTGTGTGTGTGAAGCAGAGCTGTGTGTGTGTGAAGCAGAGCTGTGTGTGTGTGTGAAGCAGAGCTGTGTTTGTGTGTGAAGCAGAGCTGTGTGTGTGTGTGAAGCAGAGCTGTGTGTGTGTGTGAAGCAGAGCTGTGTGTGTGTGAAGCAGAGCTGTGTGTGTGTGAAGCAGAGCTGTGTGTGTGTGAAGCAGAGCTGTGTGTGAAGCAGAGCTGTGTGTGTGTGTGTGAAGCAGAGCTGTGTGTGAAGCAGAGCTGTGTGTGTGTGTGAAGCAGAGCTGTGTGTGTGTGAAGCAGAGCTGTGTGTGTGTGTGTGAAGCAGAGCTGTGTGTGTGTGAAGCAGAGCTGTGTGTGTGTGTGAAGCAGAGCTGTGTGTGTGAAGCAGAGCTGTGTGTGTGTGAAGCAGAGCTGTGTGTGTGTGTGTAGCAGAGTGTGTGTGTGTGTGTGAAGCAGAGCTGTGTGTGTGAAGCAGCTGTGTGTGTGTGTAGCAGAGCTGTGTGTGTGTAGCAGAGCTGTGTGTGTAGCAGAGCTGTGTGTGTGTAGCAGAGCTGTGTGTGTGTGTAGCAGAGCTGTGTGTGTGTGTGTGTGTGTGAAGCAGAGCTGTGTGTGTATATATGAATCAGAGCAGTCAGTGCGGCACCCCAGAGCGCTAAGCCACCCATCCCAGTAATGTGTACGCCACCAGAGCTGTTTGCCACTCCAGCAACATCTATGCCCCCCCAGTAACGTCTATGCCCCCTGCCCCTCCTGTAATGTATATATTGTAGGCCCTAGCCCCTCCTGTGATGTATATACAGCAGTGCTGTGTCAGTGTGCATGGTGTGCAGTCATGTTAGTGATGGCCATCATGCAACACAGCCACATGTCCTGGAGCAGCTGGACGGAAACAAGCGGGGGAGGTGAGTGAGGCTGCTTGTGACTTCTCCATATTAACACCTGTAATGCGTCTGTGTCTGCATGTGTGTCAGTGTATATGACTGTGTATATATTTGTCTGTTTAAATGTATTTTTGTGAATTTGTCTTCAAATATGTATATGTATGCCTGTATGTGTATGTGCGTGTCTGTGTGTGGATGGGGCCCACTAAGACTCAACCGGGGACCACAAAAACCTGGAGCCGGCCCTGGCTGCCTTAACATTGGGATGAATAAAAAAATATGTGAGCAACTCTACTTTCTGTGTATAAGTGATGGCTGTGAGTGATCCTGGACTGTATCTGTATTATACTGTGTGTATAAGTGGCGGCTGTGAGTTATCCTGGACTGTATCTGTATTGTACTGTGTGTGTATAACTGACAGCTGTGAGTGATCCTGGACTGTATCTGTATTATACTGTGTGTATAACTGACAGCTGTGAGTGATCCTGGACTGTATCTGTATTATACTGTGTGTATAACTGACAGCTGTGAGTGATCCTGGACTGTATATGTATTGTAGTGCTGTAAATCTGAATGTGGCAGAACAGGAGAAGATAAATGTTCATTAAATTTATATCTAAATGCTACAGTTCGCGCTCTACTGTTATGGCTAAAAATGTTAACGTTTATGGGGCCCCCACCAGATTTTCTGCCCAGGGGCCCCCACCAACCTTAATCCGGCCCTGAAAGAGGTTTAACTTAAGGTAAAAATAATTTGATCCATCTTACTCAAGCGAGCTCTAAAAGCACCACTCCAATGCAAAGCAATGGTATCTGCATAACTGCTATGAACTTTAAGAATAAACGTATTCTTAAAGTTCATAGCAGTAATGCAGATACCATTGTCATATTTTCATTTTTACATATAGCTATTGTATTTTTCATGTCAGTATTCACACAGCAGTTTTTGCTTTACATTTATTCCCCTTGCGCTGTCGCTGGTGTGCAGCCCCTGTCCCTGTGCTGGCCTATGTTTCCCTAGTTCCCAACCAGTCTTTTCTCACCCAGCTCCAGTGATGACAGGATGACACATCATGTGACCCCTGCAGCCAATCACTAGTTATTGCTACAGTCAGTGATTGGCTCCACTGTTGACTCGTCATCACTGGGGCCAGGGGAATAGGTGAATGATATTTATTTTATTTCTTTTTTAAAAATAGTATGGGGTTGAACAACTTTTTTGTTTTAGATTGAAGTGTTCTTTTAACACCAAACTTAAATGTAGCATCTTTATCACATAACGCTATGGGTGAGCTGGCAAACAAAGTCTCCAATGCGTATTAGATGGCTATCAGCCCATATAATACGTCAAACAATCATTTGACCGACAGCCATCTTGGCCATCTCTCCCATACACAGGAGCGCTCAAACAACTGTGTTCTGTATAGAAAGCTGCAAATAGACGTCTCCGCTAACGGCTTACCTCTAGGACAACAAAATGATCCAAATTGGAACCTTAACCCCCCAACAATCAGTTGGCTGGCATCCCACACATTAGAACATCAACCAAACCAGTCGATATCGGTGAGTTAGGGCAGCCTCAGCCTCAGGTAAAATCAGATCAAAACCCTAGAAAGGTGTAGATGATAATAATCAGCACACAATTCTCCACCAACGTTTAGGTGAAACATGATAGTGACCTAAAGTGTGACCTTTGTTTGCTCATCATGACATCCCGTGCCTACTTAGGCTGCTTTCACACATCCAGTTTTTCCTGTGCGGCACAATCCGGCGCTTTGCAGAGAAAAAAAACAGAAGGTTTTTTTTGCAGCTGGTTGCGGGTTTTTTTGCATAGACTTACATTAGTGCCGTATTGTGCCGCATGGGCTTGCGTTCCGTCCGTCTTTTGCCGCATGCGGCAGATTTAGCCGATGCGGCGGCCGGATGGAACGTTGCCTGGCACATTTTTTTGTCGATCGGCGCGATTTGCAATGCATGCCTATGGACGCCGCATGCGTTTTTTTCCACTGTGCATGCTCAGTAGCCTGCCGCAAGCGGCAAAAACCGGACGGGTCGCATGTAAAAAAACTTATGCAAAGGATGCGGTATTGTCGCCGCATCCGTTGCATAGGTTTTAGAGCAGGATTGGCCGGCTCTGCTAAAACCGGAGGTGTGAAAGCAGCCTTACCTGTTTGATGCTTATGGTTGATGCAAGGCACATGCAGGAATATTTACTCGCCAGCAGAGCAGCAAGTTATTATAGCATTATTCTTCAACAACTCGGACAACCCATTCTCAGTCACCATGTTTCCCCCTTATAAATGAATACCATCTACATTCCACTCCGGCTCAGGCACTGTTCCAGCGATGATGGTACTGGCTTTCCCCAGGGCTCGCTTCACATTATTTGTTGACGCGATCCTTGTGGCCATTCAGCAGCAAACTGCACTGTCCCCGTCATAGAACAAATTATAGTAGTCATCTAAAGAAAGTGAGATAGCAGCCGCAGCTCTCACTTCCTCCAGATGTTCATTACATCTGAAGGAGGGGAGAGAGAAGCAACCGCTGATTGGCTGCAAAGATTGTTATGTCACGTGAGCCCTGGGACAGTCAGTGCTGACACCGCTGGAATGGCAATTAGACCGGAGGTGAGTATAGATGTATTATTTTAAAAGAGGGGGAAGGAGTTGTCTGATCAGTGGACAATCCCTTTAACTTCCATTTATCATTTTCTTGAATAGTTCTGAAGCTTACAAAATTTTTCCCCTGTGTCTAAAAAGTCAAAGTCTTGCTGCATACAGCACACTGTCCTCCTGACCCCAATGTATAATATACAGCAAGATGTGGGGAATACAAATCAGGATTTCTGTTTTTACCATACATTTTCTGCATACCTATAAAACGGCAGTCTGTGGAAGTGACACCCTGCATATAAATAATGTTCTAAACTATTGATTTCTGTGCCTGGAAAAATGTAGCCAGGAAATATAACGAAATATGGAAAGATTAAAGTATAAACCGGCTGCATTTTTCTCAGAAGTCACAGATCACAGTGTGTCAGCAGCAGAGTGCTCAAAATCAGTTATTATCAAAGAGCATATCCCCATAAAATATGACCACTGCGTTATCCTCTTCTATCAAATTGGTAAAAATTCTGTTAAACTTTTTTATGAATTTAAATACTTTTTTTAGAGGTTTTCCGTGAAGAGTGGCAATTGCTCCAGGTCTCCAATGCATTCATTCTCAGTAATGGTGCATATTTAACAGCCAGGCTCCCACTAATTATAAAATGTTAAGCAGCGAACAACCAATTTCACAACCATAAGCCAATATTACACCGTTTTCTTAAACTCCTTTGTGATAAATCAGCCCACTTTTAAAGTGATACATTACTTGCTATTTAATACCAAGGTACATTTGCCTTTCAGCATTTTTAAGCCTGTCATACACATTCGACTAATGTCGGCCACATCTGCCGATATCGACGGGTTCTGCTGACATTCTAATGTGTATGAGGGCATCAGCCAATTGATTGTCAGGGAAGATATTTTTCAGGCATATCTGATTTCAGACCGCCAATATTCTTCTGGAGATAAGAAAGCACTAACGATGTCTGTTGACGGCTTTCTTACAACACGAGCACTCAGTTGAACACGCCCTCATTTCCATGGTTGAAAGGGTCAAGATGGCTGTAAGCCGAAGCATTGTCCGGCTATCAGCCATCTAATATGTATGGTGACTAGGGTTGATCGAATACCACAATACCACAAATATCCAACTTCGTGAATATTCGCCGAGTAGGTCGCCCCTATTCGACTATTCGCGAATATTCGATGCACAATGTAAGTCTATGGGAAATCCAAATAACAATTATTCGGGCTTCTCATAGACTTACATTGCGCATTGAATATTCGCTTAGCGGCGACCTATTGGTTGGATATTTGCGAAGGTGAATATTTTGGTATTCGATCATCCCTAAAGGTGACCTTTACAAACCTCTCTGACAATCCATGTGACAGCTATAATAGCTGTCACTTCACAGTATTAGGCCTATGAATCCGGCGGTAACATGGTTTTGTAAACATCTACTCATTTTTATATTCTGGAGATATTATGATTATATACTGTATACTATCCTTATTACCATAGAATTATCAATAGGCTAAGAATTTATGTATTGCTATTTTACCTTTTCTAGCCTTTAGGTCTAAAGCGGGCTTTACACGCTACGAGATCGCTACAGCGATCTCGTTGGGGTTACGGAATTTGTGACGCACATCCCGCCGCTGTAGCGATGCCGTTGCGTGTGACACCTATGAGCGGTTTTGCATCGTCGCAAAAACGTGCAAAATCGCTCATCGGTGACATGGGGGTCCATTCTAAAATATCGTTACTGCAGCAGTAACGAAGTTGTTCCTCGTTCCTGCGGCAGCACACATCGGTACGTGTGACACCGCAGGAACGAGGAAGTTCTCCTTACCTGCCTCCCGGCCACAATGCGGAAGGAAGGAGGTGGGCGGGATGTTCGTCCCACTCATCTCCGCCCCTCCGCTTCTATTAGGCGGCGGTTTAGTGACGCTGCTGTGACGTCGCTGTGACGCTGAACGAACCGCCCCCTTAGAAAGGCGGCGGTTCGCCGGTCACAGCGACGTCGCAGGGAAGGTAAGTCCGTGTGACGGGTCCGGGCGATGTTGTGCAACACGGGCAGAGATTTGCCTGTGTCGCACAACCGATGGGGGCGGGTACGCACGCTGGCGATATTGGTACCAATATCGCAGCGTGTAAAGCGGCCTTTAGCCTACGTTGAGGTGGGTAAGGTAGGTCCTATTGCACAATTTTAGGTTGCAATGTAACATGTAGAAGTATAAAATATAACTTTTATTGGATACCTAAAACGTGCAAAAGTATACAATTGACTAACAAAAAAGGGCAACTGTTAAACAGTGTTAAAGTGTACAAAAAAGATTGAATGACCCATTTGTTGCGTATCATACCATACTTGGGTGCTGCCCTCGTCAGCATGGAAACACCACATGAGGCAGGACAGGGTATTCATATTGATTCCCCTTTTTCTTCTTTGCTTCAGGCCCATTTATTTGCTGTAATTTTTGTCTCAACTTCAGGGCTGGGTGAGATCAATTTTGCCTGTACATATGGCACTTTATAGGGAACCTGTCACCAGATTTGGTGCCTATAAGCTGTGGCCACCACCAGTGGGCTCCTATATACAGCATTCTAACATGCTGTATATGAGCCCAGGCCACTTTGTAGAACGTCAAAATCACTTTATAATATTCCCCTAACGGGCGTGCGGTGCAGACTGGTCGGATGGGTGTCTCCATTCTCCTCTTTCGGCCATCTTTGTCCTCCTTCTTCTGAAGCTTGGGTGCATGATGTGTCCTACATCATGCGCACTAGCCGGCATTGAGGTCCGTGCAGGCACACTACAATACTTTGATCTGCCCTTCAGATATTTGTAGAAAGCTATAAAATCTACTCTTAGCCTTTTTTTTTTTGCAAGCTAAACATTCCCAGATCCTTTAACTGTTTCTCGTAGGACATAGTTTGCAGTCCTCTCACTATCCTGGTTGCTCTTCTCTGAACTTGCTCCAGTTTTTCCATGTCCTTTTTAAAATGTGGTGTCCAGAACTGAACACAGTATTCCAGATGAGGTCTGACCAAAGAGAAGTGGAGGGGGATAATTACTTCACGTGGTCTAGATTTTATGTATCTCCTAATACATCTCAGACCTGTTTTTGCCTTTTTTGCTGCTGCATCACAGTGTTGGCTTATGTGCAGTCTGTGATCTATTATTATACACTATTCTTTTTCACACGTTCTGTTGTTTAGTTCTGTTCCTTCCATTCTGTAGATGTCATTTTTATTTTTTTATTGTCCAGATGTAGGATTTTGTATTTCTCCCTGTTAAATACTATTCTATTAACCACTGTCCATTGTTCAAACTTATCTAGATCCTTCTAAAACCTTTCCCTGCTTTTCTAGTGTTAGCTATCCCTTCTAACTTTACATCATCTGGAAATTTTATTAGTTTACCTACAGTTCTCTTATCTAGATAATTTATAAAAATGTTGAACAACACTGGAGCCAAGACAGAGCCTTGAGCTACCCCACTTGAAACACTCTTCAAACTGAATGTGCAACCATTTATTACCACTCTTTCAGTATGATCACTGAGCTAGTTATGAATACACCTAACTGAAACCTTGTCAATCCCATATGTTGTAATTTTTTCAATAAGGATAGTATGAGATACTTTATCAAATGTTCTATATCTACTGCATTGCCTTGATCCACTCAGTCAGTGATTCCATCATAATAGGAAATTAGATTAGTCTGGCATGACTTGTTTGCTACAAAACCATGCTGGCTCTGGTTAATTACTGTATTCTTGTCCAAGTACTTATATACATGGTTTTTAATAATTTGTTCAAAGATTTTTCCTGGTATAGAAGTAGGGCTCACTGCGCTGTAATTTCCTGGCTCCATCTTCTTTTCTTTTTTGAAATTAGAGACAACGTTTGCCTTTCTCCAATCTTCTGAGACTTCTCCTGTTCTCCAGGAATTTTCAAACATCAAACATCCAGCCATTGGACCTTTCCTACTCTCTTTTTGAGTCGATTAAAATCTGCCTTTCTGAAGTCCAACCTTGAAGCCTGAGTTCTTGCAGGTCTTCCTCCTCTTGTAATCCAAAATTCGAGGATAGTATGATTGCTGCCTCCTAAAATCCCAGCCACCTTTACTTCTTCATCCATTTCCTCTCTGTTGGTAAGAATTAGGGATACTTTGCACGCTGCGACATCGCTACTGCGATATCGTCGGGGTCAAATCGAAAGTGACGCACATCTGGCGCCGGTAACAATGTCGCAATGTGTAAAGACTAGATGCACCGATAAACGATCGCAAAAGCGTCGAAAATCGGTGATCTGTGTAGCGTCGGTCATTTTCATAATGTCGCACCAATAGGAGATACGATGTTGTTCCTCGTTCCTGCGGCAGCACACATCGCTGTGTGTTAAGCTGCAGGAGCGAGGAACATCTCCTTACCTGCCTCCACCGGCTATGCGGAAGGAAGGAGGTGGGCGGAATGTTTACATTCCACTCATCTCCGCCCTTCCGCTTCTATTGGCCGCCTGCCGTGTGACGTCGCTGTGACGCCCACGACCCGCCCCCTTATGAAGGAGGCGGGTCGCCGGCCAGAGCGACATCGCAGGGCAGGTAAGTGCGCGTGAAGCTGCCGTAGCGATAATGTTCGCTACGGTAGCGATCACAAGATATCGCATGTGCGACGGGGGCGGGTACTATCGCGCTCGGCATCGCTAGCCGATGCTAGTGATGTCACAACGTGCAAAGTACCCCTTAGTTCCAAGATGGCAGATCCTCTTGTTCTTTCTTCTACCTTTTCATAAATAAAGATGTCAGTGAGAGTCAATAGGAATTTTTTGGACCCATTACTTTGACCTGAGAGAGATTACCAATATATATCAGAATTGTTAAAATCTCCCATGACACTAAAGGGTGCTTTACATCCTGCGACATCGCTAGCGATAGCTAGCGATGTCGTGCGCGATAGCACCCGCCCCCATCGTTTGTTCGACATTTGGTAATCGCTAACGTAGCGAATATTATCGCTACGGCACCGTCACACGCACATACCTTTTCAGCGACGTCGCTGTGACCGCCAACCAATCCCTCCTTCAAGGGGGAGGTGCGTTCGGCGTCATAGCGACGTCACTGTAGCGTCAGTAAGCGGCCACCCAATAGCAGAGGAGGGGCGGAGATGAGCGGCCGGAACTTGCCGCCCACCTCCTTCCTTCCTTATTGCCGGTGGATACAGGTAAGGAGATGTTCGTCGTTCCTGCAGCGTTACACATAGCGATGTGTGACGCCACAGGAACGACGAACAACCAGCGGTATGCACCACCAACGATATTATGAAAAGGAGCGACATGTCAACGATCATCGATTTTTGACATTTTTGCGATTGTTGATCGTCGCTCCTTGGTGTCACACGCTGCGATGTCGCTAACGGTACCGGATGTGCGTCACTAACGACGTGACCCTGACGATATATCGTTAGCGATGTCGCAACGTGTAAAACACCCTTTAGTCGTACTTTTTTGAGAATAAAGATATCTGATGTAAAGAGTTAAACCATATCTTCATTCTGTTCAGGTGGTCTATAGTAAACACCTATAATATTGTCCTTTCTGTTATTTTCTCCTTGTAATCTTGCCAAACAGTTTCTTTTTTTTTCCTTCAACTTTTTGAGCTACCATTCTCTGAAGCTAGGATTTCTGTGGAGATATATGCTTTGCAAACATACAATGCAACACATCCTCCCCTCTTGTTAAGCTTGCTTCTGTTAAATAAGTTGTAGCCTTCAAGGTTTGTATTCCAATCATGTGTATCATCCCACCAAGTTTCAGTAATGCCTATGACATCATATCTCTTTTCCTGTGTGACACATTTTAGTTTGTACAAACAAGGAGAAACAGGGGCAACGCAGTCATAGGTCACTAAAGGACCACTGAATCAATAGACAATATACCAACCTTTGCAAAAGTATCAAATTTATTTAACTTTAGTGTATAGCAAAGGAAGTAATATTAAATACACATTAGAAGAATCATAAACACTGATCAGGCTAAAGCAGAATCACAGATGAAAACAGATCACCGGACCATATGGGGAGTGCAAGTAAACTCGTATCGTCAAAGACGAGGGAAGGCCAGCCAAGTGGTAGATACAAATTAGCTGGAAACACTCCCATCAGGGCACTCACCCATAGGTAGCCGAGACCGAGGAAAACGTGCCCCGACGCGCACGTTTCGATGACTTCTTCGGGGGGCCTGTGTTTCCAGCTAATTTGTATCTACCCCTTGGCTGGCCTTCCCTTGTCATGATTTTGGCCCCTCGGAGTGATGGGTAACGGAATGTTACTATGCCTGTTACCTTGTATATGTGTTGCAATGCCTCTTGCCTTGCATACGATCCCTGTAAATGTATAAATGGGTAACTTTGGCCTTTGTATTAATAACTCTGAGGAACCCCTCGTCTTTGACGATACGAGTTTACTTGCACTCCCCATATGGTCCGGTGATCTGTTTTCATCTGTGATTCTGCTTTAGCCTGATCAGTGTTTATGATTCTTCTAATGTGTATTTAATATTACTTCCTTTGCTATACACTAAAGTTAAATAAATTTGATACTTTTGCAAAGGTTGGTATATTGTCTATTGATTCAGTGGTCCTTTAGTGACCTATGACTGCGTTGCCCCTGTTTCTCCTTGTTTGTGCTCATGTATATTGGGTGCAGTCTTTTTAATATGATAAGATTGGTCACACATCTAGTCCTTGTCTATTACATTTTAGTTTGTAGTCTGTTCTTCTTCCTCCTCTATTTTCATTTATAATTTGTTATTCTTTGTTCTTTATTTCCACTTCTAATAGCAGGGTTCTCAAAAGAATTCATTAGCTGCATACTTTTTCCTGGCCATATATTTCCCATCCCATATTTCTCCAATTTAAAGCTCTCTTGATGAGTTTAGCAAGGCATGTACCAAATATGTGTTTTCCTGTTTTCGTAAGCTGCAACCCATCTCTAGCAATGAGTCCATCATATGGGTAGTTCACTCCATGGTGAAGAAAGCCATTTGGTAATGCGGTGGTGATTGTGTGCGCAATCTGATGTGTGATTGTGTGTGTGTAATTTGATGTGTGTGTGTATGTGTGTGTGTGTGTGTGTGATCTGATGTGTGTGTGTGTGTGTGTGTGTGTGTATGAGTAATCTGATGTATGTGAGTGTGCTGGTCTGAAACAGGGGATGACCGCATAGAGCACACATGCTGGGAGCGCCCGCCGAGGATTGCAGGAGGACCTTTGAGCAACATGTCCAGGGTCTGGTAAGTATGAGTCTCCTGGGAAGAGGGGTCTGCTTTTTGGGGGGGGGGGTAAACGTACCCCCAACCATGTTTTTCCTAGAATAAGTCCAACCAAGAAGATAAGTCCTAGTGCATTTTTTGAGACAGAAAATAATATAAGACAATATCTTATTTTCGGGGAAACACTGTAGATGCTGACTTTGTAACACAGCTGGCATCTACCCTACGTGAAGCAGGCTCAGTTCTTGAGCCCGCTCTCTATGCACAAGCATCTTGTGTACATCATGGAATAGAAACCGTTTAATCACTAAATAGAATCACAGCTTCTTCCAAAGTCCACTCTAGAGTAATATTTTGGTTTCTCTCTAAAAAGCTCTAAAATATTATACTGATTAAGTTCTTAATATATCTTGAAAGCGGTGAGAGCACAATCATTCAGAGGTCCACATATCATAGTTACATGTTGAAATTCTACCTACCTCAAGCCACCACTAGGGGGGAAATGAAATTGCATAAAATTATGACAGACATGATTTATATAATAAATCTCCTGCTTCTTCATTGCTCCCAACCGCTTGATGCTGCTGCTACTATGTCCTGAATTTCTCACAAAACCTGTGCACTAAAGGGGGCTTTACACGCTGCGACATCGCTAATGCGAACTCGTTGGGGTCACGGAATTGGTGACGCACATCCGGCCGCATTAGCAATGCCGTTGCGTGTGACACCTATGAGCGATTTTGCATCGTTGCAAAAACGTGCAAAATCGCTCATCGGTGACATGGGGGTCCATTCTCAAAAATCGTTACTGCAGCAGTAACGAGGTTGTTCCTCGTTCCTGCGGCAGCACACATCGCTTCGTGTGACACCGCAGGAACGAGGAAGCTCTCCTTACCTGCCTCCCGGCCACAATGCGGAAGGAAGGAGGTGGGCGGGATGTTATGTCCCGCTCATCTCCGCCCCTCCGCTTCTATTGGGCAGCCGCTCAGTGACGTCGCTGTGACGCCGCACGGACCGCCCCCTTAGAAAGGAGGCGGTTCGCCGGTCACAGCGACGTCGCCGGGCAGGTAAGTATGTGTGACGGGTCTGGGCGATGTTGTGCGGCACGGGCAGCGATTTGCCCGTGTCGCACAACAGATGGGGGCGGGTACCCACACTAGTGATATCGGGACCGATATCGCAGTGTGTAAAGCCCGCTTTAGTCTTTAAATGGGTAAAAAAAAACGGTGTCCAGGACAGCTGCTAAATTGCTGATCACTGGGGATTCTATCAGTAGGATCCCAATAGATTTCACTTTTCATTCTTCACAGACTCTTTGGAAAATGAAAGGTTGAATCTGATTGGTTGCTAAGGGCAACTAAGTCAGTTTCACTTTACACCATGTTTGATAACCCTATTACACATACTGTCCACCTACTTTTGGATCACCCTGTATATTAATTGGTGTGGTGGTGCACATCTTTCCATTCACCAGGTGCACTTCAGAGCCTCCTTCTTTAGATTAGAGGGAGTCCAAGCTCCCATTGATCAGCATGGTATCACCTATCCCCTGAATCGGTGTTAACTGAGTAGGAATAAACAAAGTTTCATGTTTTTACTGATGACTGATGCTGTGGATTTTAAAAAAAATGCAGTTTTATAAAAGAAGCGGATCGTAATACTGGATGTTTTCGCTGATATTACCTTCAAAGAAGCATTGTAAGATACACAAGTGTTGGCATAGCTTAAAACTACTGGACTCCAAAGGAAAGTCTGTACTGATCCTGCTCTGTAACAGAGAGGCTTTTGGTTTCCCCACAGGCACCAGGGTGACGGCAGCCTCTGTTCTCCTTACAGTTACACCACAGTACCCTAGTCATTTAATAGGTAAGTGAGTGTCCCAAAAGGTCGTGAAAATCGCATGCCATATGGGAGGTGAGCGAGGACGTTACTGTACTTTATATTATGTGTTACAGTTTTCTTTTACTTTTCTGAGGCACCAAAAATTGTCCTTGCTGAAAAAGTGATTTTCTTTTAACTATGCACCAAGCATTCCTTTGTTATGAGTTACCATATTTATGTGAAAGTCAGTAGCTATTAGTCAGCATGCTAGGAACGTGAGGATGAACCCACTGCCTCTGTTTATAATGCCATTTGGCCAAGGCACCATCTGCAAATCCTTTTTACAATCCCAAGGAGCAGGGGCCACATTCCCACTTCTTATTCATATTTCCGTATGTATTAAAGAAGCCCAGAGAACACTTACAGAGATGGTACTTGGAAACCATGTGGCAAAAATTACAAAAACCACAAAGAGGCTCCTGTACACGCGCTGCCCAGGTCGGACCCCACTGACCTTTCACACAGTCGTTTCCTACAGTTTATTTTTTTGGCACACTGATTTGAAACGTGTTGTGACCTTGTGTCTGATGTTACGGTTTAGGTACTGTAGGTATGCCGGCCTGTCATTTCTTATTTAGGTATTAAATGGAATCTTCCTTTCTTACAGGAAATTAAAGCTGCTCAGACTTCAGTTCTCTTACACATGTGAAAAATGCTCTCTAGGAGAGACAGAAATAGTAAGGACATCCCAGTCCTTGATAGACACGGACGGGGAGAGCATCAGTGCCAAATTCCAATTCGGGACAACTTTCCAGAAAATATTTGGAAATATCTTAAAGAAAAGCTCTATTATAGGTAAAATATTATTCAGGAGTTTATCAATTAAAAAT
The DNA here is from genome assembly GCF_048569485.1 of Anomaloglossus baeobatrachus. Classification (NCBI taxonomy): domain Eukaryota; kingdom Metazoa; phylum Chordata; class Amphibia; order Anura; family Aromobatidae; genus Anomaloglossus; species Anomaloglossus baeobatrachus. Next base: position 85,231,730 of record NC_134355.1, on the reverse strand, counting down.
TAATGTGTAGCTCCATATCAGCATGGGTTTATGAGTGATTGGTCTTTTTAGGCCTCATTCCTATCTGTACAGCCAATTGGTGTTTTTTATCCTCTGGTCTGGCAATGCAATGCTGGAGGCAAACTAATGTGATAATGTACTGTATTCTATAGTATGGTTTGAGATAATTCACATTCATTTGGCGCATCAGTTGTTACACCAAACCCTTCAAGACGCAGGATCAGAAAACACTACTTATTTCAGTTTTGTAAAACAAGATCGCAAAAAAGGAGGTAGACTGCTGATACCATTTTGACATCAGTTGTCATCAATGGAGGCAAAAAATTATATAGATGGTCAAGGTATATGGAAGCCTGGCCAAAATCAATCTGATCAGCTTCTATGAAGAGGTAAGCTTTAAGCCCTCCCCATACACATTACACTAATTACACTAATTTTGGCCACACATATTGACACTCTAATTTGTATGGAGCACCAGCCAACCTATTGTTGTTGGGTTTGGTGATCGGGCATGTCCGATTTTGGACTGCCAATTTGAGATGAGTGGACCCGTTAAAGTTCAATTTGGTAGGTGTGTGGCGCCCCTGCGGCTTCAGGCACCACAGGGTAATGTGGCGCCTAATGGGGGTGTAGTACTTATCCCGGGTTCAGGGAAGGTCGATGCTGGTTACACTTACACAAACATACAGTCAGTGGGTTGCCCTCCCCAATGGGGACTGTTCCAGGGTCGGATCACAGTAGGGGGTCACTACAGCAGTGGGTTTATAGGACGCCACCGCACCAGGAGCTCCCCGATCCACTGGAACTGACTCAGAGTCAGGTAAAGGAAACCACCAGGGGGAGTCAGGAGCACACAGTGGGAAGAGCAGGTGTGCCGCCTCCGTGCCAGCAGCCGAGCTGCACGGATCCGGGTCCGCGGTGGCTCGAGGGTCTCCGGACCCGGGGGTCGTGTGGCCACTCAAATGAAGAGGTTATTTACAGGGGATGTATTAGAGTTTGTGATGCCACCCGTGGTATGTGGTAATTAGGAGTATCACCGCTGCAGGTGGGAGTACCCGGGGATGATGGAATGGGGCAGCCAGGTGTGCAATTCCCTCTGACGACCTGATAGTCCAGGGGCGTCACACAGGTTGACCTAGTGAGATTAGTGAACCAGCCGGTGGCAGCGGCTGAGGGCAACAGCACCGAACACACAACACAACTACAACGCGGGAGAACAGCTTCAGACAAAGAGCAGAGCGGACATGCCGCAAGCAGCTATGTGAGCCAGGGCACTCAACACGGTCGCTGGGGAGAAGCAAGCGGCTGCTTCCACAGGACCGGCACTGTCAGGATACAGAATCCTGGAGCAGATACACTTCACGTTATCTACCAACTCTGCAAGGGTCACGGGGAATGGCTAGAAGAGTCACCGGACCCGTCCCAACGAGTCTGCAGCAAATAGCATATAGGATCCAGGGTTGAGGAACGGCCCCACAACGGAACTGCGCTATCAGCATACAGAACGGGATATTTTACTGACATCGGGACCCTCAAGTGCTTCACGCCACGGGGGTCCGATACTTAGCGAATCAAAGGAGGAAAGGGCTCACAGGCTGACACACACATCGGACATGACCTTTCACGGATCCGGGATCGGCTGGAGCCCATTGTGATGGAGACCGGTGTTCTGGGGCAGCACCTGACTGACTTTTGAGTAAAAAGACCTGGAACTAAACAGCCAAACAGTAAATTAAGATTGGTTTGGCCCTCGTACTTGACCTGAACCCCCATGGAAGTCACTAATTGGGCAATACGGGTCTCTGTCCACAAGCAGCCAGCCATAAATAGAACACTTCAGGGGACGTTTTTTCTCCATTTTTTCTTTTTTTTGGTGCACACTACATTCGATCATGCTGTTGTTACTCCCCAATGTGAGCCGATCAAACACTGCAAGCGGCTCACACTGAGCTGAGCACCGAGTGCACAGTGATGCATACCTCCCAACCGTCCCGGATTCTGCGGGACTTGCACGATTTATCAGGGCTGTCCCGCACTCCCGCGGCTCACAGCTGATGTCCCGGCTCCTCCCCTCAGTGAAGTGAATAAATTAAATTAAATTATCATCGGCTCTGGATTTTCGGGGTTGCCAGGACTTGAACTCGTGGAGCTGTGAGTTCATTGTTACAAAGGCAGCAGCTTTACCACTGAGCTACTGCCTCTACTGAAAGCAATAGGAAGATTTTGTTATCTTGACCTCTATACTGCAGGTGAGACACCAGAAGCAGGTTATTCAGCTGCAAAGATGGATGAATGGAGGGATAGAGGGATGGATGGAGGGATGAATGGAGGGATAGAGGGATGAAAGGAGGGATAGAGGGAGGGATGGATGAATGATAGAGGGATGAATAGAGGGATGAATGGAGGGATAGAAGGAGGGATGAATGGATGGATAGAGGGATGAAAGGAGGGATAGAGGGAGGGATGAATGGAGGGATAGAGCGATGAAAGGAGGGATAGAGGGATGAAAGGAGGGATAGAAGGAGGGATGAATGGAGGGATAGAGGGATGAAAGGAGGGATAGAGGGATGGATGGATGATAGAGGGATGAATGGAGGGAGGGATAGAGGGAGGGATGGATGCATGGATGATAGAGGGATGAATGGAGGGATAGAGGGATGGATGGATGGATGATAGAGGGATGAATGGAGGGATAGAGGGAGGGATGGATGATAGAGGGATGAATGGAGGGATAGAGGGATGGATGGATGATAGAGGGATGAATGGAGGGATAGAAGGAGGGATGAATGGAGGGATAGAGGGATGAAAGGAGGAATAGAGGGATGGATGGATGATAGAGGGATGAATGGAGGGATGAATGGAGGGATAGAGGGAGGGATGGATGGATGATAGAGGGATGAATGGAGGGATGAATGGAGGGATAGAGGGAGGGATGGATGGATGATAGAGGGATGAATGGAGGGATGAATGGAGGGATAGAAGGAGGGATGAATGGAGGGATAGAGGGATGAAAGGAGGGATAGAGGGAGGGATGGATGATAGAGGGATGAATGGAGGGATGAATGGAGGGATAGAGGGATGGATGATAGATAGAGGGATGAATGGAGGGATAGAGGGATGAAAGTAGGGATAGAGGGAGGGATGGATGGATGATAGAGGGATGAATAAGGGATGAATGGAGGGATAGAGGGATGAAAGGAGGGATAGAGGGAGGGATGAATGGAGGGATAGAGGGATGAAAGGAGGGATAGAGGGATGAAAGGAGGGATAGAAGGAGGGATGAATGGAGGGATAGAGGGATGAAAGGAGGGATAGAGGGAGGGATGGATGGATGATAGAGGGATGAATGGAGGGAGGGATAGAGGAAGGGATGGATGCATGGATCCATCCATCATCCATAGAGGGATGAATGGAGGGATAGAGGGATGGATGGATGGATGATAGAGGGATGAATGGAGGGATAGAGGGAGGGATGGATGATAGAGGGATGAATGGAGGGATAGAGGGATGGATGGATGATAGAGGGATGAATGGAGGGATAGAAGGAGGGATGAATGGAGGGATAGAGGGATGAAAGGAGGAATAGAGGGATGGATGGATGGATGATAGAGGGATGAATGGAGGGATGAATGGAGGGATAGAGGGAGGGATGGATGGATGATAGAGGGATGAATGGAGGGATAGAGGGATGAAAGTATGGATAGAGGGAGGGATGGATGGATGATAGAGGGATGAATGGAGGGATGAATGGAGGGATAGAGGGAGGGATGGATGGATGATAGAGGGATGAATGGAGGGATGAATGGAGGGATAGAAGGAGGGATGAATGGAGGGATAGAGGGATGAAAGGAGGGATAGAGGGAGGGATGGATGATAGAGGGATGAATGGAGGGATGAATGGAGGGATAGAGGGAGGGATGGATGATAGATAGAGGGATGAATGGAGGGATAGAGGGATGAAAGTAGGGATAGAGGGAGGGATGGATGGATGATAGAGGGATGAATGGAGGGATAGAGGGATGAAAGGAGGGATAGAGGGAGGGATGAATGGAGGGATAGAGGGATGAAAGGAGGGATAGAGGGATGAAAGGAGGGATAGAAGGAGGGATGAATGGAGGGATAGAGGGATGAAAGGAGGGATAGAGGGAGAGATGGATGGATGATAGAGGGATGAATGGAGGGAGGGATAGAGGGAGGGATGGATGCATGGATCCATCCATCATCCATAGAGGGATGAATGGAGGGATAGAGGGATGGATGGATGGATGATAGAGGGATGAATGGAGGGATAGAGGGAGGGATGGATGATAGAGGGATGAATGGAGGGATAGAGGGATGGATGGATGATAGAGGGATGAATGGAGGGATAGAAGGAGGGATGAATGGAGGAATAGAGGGATGAAAGGAGGAATAGAGGGATGGATGGATGATAGAGGGATGAATGGAGGGATGAATGGAGGGATAGAGGGAGGGATGGATGGATGATAGAGGGATGAATGGAGGGATAGAGGGATGAAAGTAGGGATAGAGGGAGGTATGGATGGATGATAGAGGGATGAATGGAGGGATGAATGGAGGGATAGAGGGAGGGATGGATGGATGATAGAGGGATGAATGGAGGGATAGAAGGAGGGATGAATGGAGGGATAGAGGGATGAAAGGAGGGATAGAGGGATGGATGATAGAGGGATGAATGGAGGGATGAATGGAGGGATAGAGGGAGGGATGGATGCATGGATGATAGAGGGATGAATGGAGGGATAGAGGGATGGATGGATGGATGATAGAGGGATGAATGGAGGGATAGAGGGAGTGATGGATGGATGATAGAGGGATGAATGGAGGGATAGAGGGAGGGATGAATGGAGGGATAGAGGCAGGGATGGATGGATGATAGAGGGATGAATGGAGGGATGAATGGAGGGATAGAGGGAGGGATGGATGGATGATAGAGGGATGAATGGAGGGATAGACGGAGGGATGGATGGATGATAGAGGGATGAATGGAGGGATAGAGGGAGGGATGAATGGAGGGATAGAGGCAGGGATGGATGGATGATAGAGGGATGAATGGAGGGATGAATGGAGGGATAGAAGGAGGGATGAATGGATGATAGAGGGATGAATGGAGGGATAGAGGGAGGGATGAATGGAGAGATAGAGGGAGGGATGGATGGATGATAGAGGGATGAATGGAGGGATGAATGGAGGGATAGAGGGAGGTATGGATGCATGGATGATAGAGGGATGAATGGAGGGATAGAGGAATGGATGGATGGATGGATGGATGATAGAGGGATGAATGGAGGGATAGAGGGAGGGATAGAGTGAGGGATGGATGGATGATAGAGGGATGAATGGAGGGATAGAGGGAGGGATGAATGGAGGGATAGAGGGAGGGATGGATGGATGATAGAGGGATGAATGGAGGGATGAATGGAGGGATAGAGGGAGGGATGGGTGGATGAATGGAGGGATAGAGGGAGGGATAGAGGGATGAATGGAGGGATGAATGGAGGGATGAATGGAGAGATAGAGGGAGGGATAGAGGGAGGGATGGATGATAGTGGGATGGATGGATGATAGAGGGATATATAGATACACGACAGATAATAGATAGAGATAGAATCATAGATAGATAGAATCATAGATATATAGAATCATAGATAGATAGATAGAGAGATAGAATCATAGATAGATAGATAGATAGATAGATAGATAGAGGGATAGAGATAGATAGATAGATAGATAGATAGATAGATAGATAAATACTGTATCTCAATGTTGGTGAAAGAGTCAGATTCATTTGTTCCCATAAAACTACTATAAAGAAATGAGGAAAAAAATACAAATACAATTTATTTTTTTTTATCTTCACCACCTTGGATTCAAACCAGCAACGTTCAAAACTTGTGTCCAGCAGCCTCCTAGCTTTCCTAGCTGCTCTAGCTGTTGAGCCACTAGGATTGATGATGTCAAAGGGAGGATTTCACATAAATGAACCTACAATGCAGCCTCTTACACAGCAGATTACACAGGACACAGCTACATTGTACAGAGCAGCATCTCTATGTCCTGTATTCTAGAGGGAGAGGAAAAGAGGATTTTTTTTCTTCTAATAAAGTTACTAAAAATAATAAAAAAAAATAGAATAATGTAATTTTATTCCACTTTTTTATAAAATAATAAACATCACAAATCAGCAAATAACATGGACATATTTGGTGTCCCTGTAATCGTAATGACCTGAACAACACAGCGATCAGATTATTTATGGGGATCGGTAAATGGCGGGAAAAAAAAGGCGCAATTTATTATTTTTCTTTATTAAAACCCATAAAAAATGTAATAAAAATGGATCACTGAGGCCGTGTTCACACATAGCGTAAATGCTGCATTTTTTCTGCAGGTGTCCGCGCCACGAGTGCAATAACAATGTTCTCTGATTATTGCGTGTTTGCGGTATTTTTTATACATTGTCTCCCTTATTTGATACATGTTTGTTCCTGATGTGAATCCTGAAGCTTATAAAGAAAGAAACACCAAATCCGCACCGTTCAGCGGCGTCTTTCCACGCACCAGGAGCGGAGATTTCAGGACGTCTCATCCACTTTGCTTGGACAATTAGTCCATATTCACATGTAGTGTAAATGCTGCATATTTTTCTGCTGTTTTTTTTACATTTATTCTGCTGTGTTTAATTGTCCAAGTAAAGTGTATGTGGTTCCATGAAAAGACGCTCCTGAATTCTGCGGTTTTCGGGGGGGGGGGGGTTTCTCTGGAGGTTTCTATGTGGAGCTTAAAAAATGCAGGAAAAAGCTTCTCTGTACAATAAAAACACTTAAAAACGCAGATTCACATCTGAACCAAAAACGCATTAAATAATGGAGAAAAGGCAGAAAAAATGCAGCAAAAATGGAAAAAACAGAGAAGATTGTTATGGTGTAGTTTGGTGCAGACAGAAACAAAAAGAAACAGAATTTATGCAATGTGTGAACACAGATTGATAGGCACAAATAAGCAACATGTCATATAGTGACACAGAAATATAAAAAAATTCTGACTGCTATGAATATGAATGAACAGTCCACGGCATCTGCTGAATGACCCTTACTGGAAAATGGGTGTGGCTAGGGGTGTGGCTAGGGGCGTGGTCAAAATTTGCCGCGGCGCGCGTAGCGCGCCGCATACTTTGTCCCTCTTTCCCTTCTTGAAAAGTTGGGAGGTATGGTGATGCTCAAGCAAGTGGTGTCATACGTAAAGCACCCAAACTCCGAATCCGAACTCTTTTTTGTAAAGTCTCTGTTTGGTACACTGAACATCGAACTTCGGGTTCACTCATCTCTACTGCTGATTGCTATGTTCTCCAGGAGTTAACTAATCGACAGAGCTTTCTGTCAGTGGCTTTCTCATAAGGAACACTTGGCCGAACAAAGTACTCCTGTGTTGGAGAGAGCCAGCAGAAATGCTGGAGCATCATTTGGCTAACAGCCATATAATGTGTACGGGGACCTTTAGACTATACAAGGATGAATTATTTGATGTCATAGACCTTGATTTTTTCAAAGCATTTGATACTGGGCTGCATGAAAGGTTTGTAGATAAAATGGGAATGCTCGGAGTGGGAGAAAATATGTGTATGTAATGGGCTTAATGATCAAGATCAGTGGGTAGTTATTAAAAAGATACAAAGAGCGCAAAATAGGGTTTTACCAGATAGATGGTGAGTAGGATAAATGAAACTTACTCACCTGGTAAGGTTGTGGAAGGCACAACTCCTCTTAACAGTGTGTAATAATAAAGAAAGGGGTGGTTGCTGCAGCTCCACGGATTACATCAAGCAGTAGCTGGAGGGAAAATGGAATTATAGCCGCGCTACCAACAATGCAGAATAATGTGGATTAATTTTTGTATTTTATTTTAACAGGTCGACGCGTTTCTGGGAACAAGTCCCCTTCCTCAGGACCACATAAATCAACAATAGTTATATAACTGTTAATAGTTATTAACAGAACATGTATAAATTGAGGTTAAAATACTAATGGTTTCCCCAAAGCTCATTATATGGAAACACAAAATTTCTTACTAAATCTTAATGTCTTCAGGATAGTGAAGTATACGGGGCTCCTTTGCTGTCCCTCCCACTAGGGGACCCTAGGCTATCCCTACCTTCAGGGTTACCCTTATTGGTGGAGATACCTGAGCCCCGTGCCTGGCTATTCTCCTTACCAGATCTAATTTGTTACCCCCTCCCAAGGATGCAAGAGGCAGGAGTGTGATGACAACACAGATTAAAGGGCACGTTACACGCTACGATATATCAAACGATATGTCGTCGGGGTCACGTCGTAAGTGATGCACATCCGGCGCCGTTTGACATATCGTAGCATGTGACAGCTACGAGCATCTGTTAACGAGCAAAAATACTCACCTTATCGTAGCTTGTTGACACGTCGCTCATTTTCTAAAAATCGCACGTCCTTCTGCGCGCCGGTTGTTCATCGTTCCCGGGGAAGCACAGATCGCTGCGTGTGACACCCCGGGAACGATGAACTGCAGCTTACCTGCGTCCCGCTGTGTGATGTCGCTGTGACGCCGAAGGTTCCTCCCCCTTCAGGAAGAGGATGTTCGTCGCCCACAGCGTGGTCGTTTGGAAGGTAACTACGTGTGACGGGGGTTTACGCCATTGTGCGACTTCGGGTTAACAAATTGCCCGTGCCGCACAAACGATGGGGGCTGGTACGATCGCAAATGCGATCGCACGAGAAATTAATACGTGTAAAGCAGGCTTAAGACTGACAGGGAAAAAAACAATTCTCAGACACACTGCAAAATCACAGGAACAAACAGTAAGAGACCAAGGGCCGCTTTACAAGCTGCGACATCGCTAGCATTTGCTGGCGATGTCAAGCGCGATAGCACCAGCCCCCGACGTACAGACGATATGTGGTGATCACTGCCGTAGCAAACATTATCGCTACGGTAGTGTCACACGCACATACCTGTTCAGCGACAACGCTGTGACTGCCGAACAATCCCTCCCTCAAGGGGGGGCTGCGTTCGGCGTCACCGCGACGTCGCTAAGCGGCCGGCCAATAGAAGCGGAGGGGCGGAGATGAGCGGGACGTAACATCCCGCCCACCTTCTTCCTTCCTCATTGCCGGCGGAAGCAGGTAAGGTGAGGTTCTTCGTTCCTGTGACACATAGAGATGTGTGCTGCCGCAGGAACGACAAACAACATCGTACCTGCAGCTGCAACGATAATTTTGAATGGACCGCCATGTCACCGATTAGCGTTTTTGAAAATTTTTTCAATTCAAAATCGCTCATAGGTGTCACACGCAATGACATCGCTGACGCGGCTGGATGTGCATCACAAATTCCGTGACCCCAACGACATCGCTTTAGCGATGTCGTAGCGTGTAAAGCGGCCCTAAGGAGACAAGCAAAAGCAGGAAGATAGCAACAAAAAGACATTGAGAGTGAACATCATAACCGCTCACAGAATAATGCACAACAACCCCCAGTAAGTCTGAGTCACAACATCTCACCAGTCCAGTATAGGTAAACTATAGTTGGCATTTTGGGAATAGTCCAGCCAGCATATATAAGAGGGGAGCAAATGTGACTGGCTCCCTCACAGCATGTGACCAAGTGAGATTAACAAGTAGCCCAGCAGAGATTAAAGCTGGGTTCACACATAGCGACAGCGACAACGACGTCGCTGTTACGTCACCATTTTCTGTGACAGAACAGCGACCTAGTAAGTCGCTGTTATGATCGCTGCTTAGCTGTCAAACACAGCAGACGCAGCAGCGATCATAACGACACGCGTCGCTGTGGAAGCGATGCTGCACTTGTAAACTAAGGTAAATATCGGGTAACCATTACCCGATATTTACCTTGGTTACCAGCGCACACGCTTAGCGCTGGTTCCCTGCTCTCCTAGGCAGGGTACACATCGGGTTAATTTCCCGATGTGTACTCCGGCTCTGGCTACGTGTGCAGGGAGCCAGCGCTAAGCGGTGTGCTCTCACGCTGCCAGTGCCAGCTCCCTGCTCACGTAGCTGGAGTACACATCGGATACGGTAATTAACCCGATGTGTACTCTGGCTAGGAGAGCAGGGAGCAGGGAGCCGGCACTGGCAGCGTGAGAGCGGTGGTGCTAGTAACTAATGTAAATATCAGGTAACCAAGGAAAGGGCTTCTTGGTTACCCGATGTTTACCTTGGTTACAGCTTACCGCAGGCTGCCAGTCGCCGGCTCCTGCTTCCTGCTCGCTTCAGTTCATCGCTCTCTTGCTGTCACACACAGCGATGTGTGCTTCACAGCGGGAGAGCGACGAGCAAAAAATGAAGCAGGACATTCAGCAACGACCGGCGACCTCACAGCAGGGGCCAGCTCGTTGCTGGATGTCACAAACAGCGACGGGACGTCGGTGCCACGTCACAGAAAATGGTGACGTAGCAGCAACGTCGTTGTCGCCGTCGCTGTGTGTGACACCACCTTAACTCTTGCTAGCCTGCCTATGTCTGCGGGTCAACACCTGAGTCTGCCTGCACTGATAACACACATCAGGGAAGTTTGCAGGCAGAGTGCCAGAATCTGTAGTTTCCACAGATCTGGACGCCACCATGACTTGACAGTTGGTGATGCCTGAAATTTTTTTGTTGTGACAGTTATGAACCTAAATCATTCACACAAATGGGAAACAGAAAAGGGGAATGCACGGCTGCATCCAACTGGTCCCTGTAAAGATTAAAGACCCTATCCACACAACTAACAGCACTGCTTTGGACCTGGCTTCATAAAAGTCCATCAAAGGCTTTCTCATGCCTCCTGAGGAATCAGTGGGGAAGACGTGAAGCACTGCCTACAAGGGGAGAGGAAGGAGTGCAGTGACAAACAAATATCCTGTGTGAGCTAAACTGATACAGGTACAAATAAGGTGAAATGATTAAGGATCTGGGAAGAAAAACACAGACAAACAGCAGACACTCAACTGGGGTTTATTTACAAGGTAAATCCCAAATCCAAAGAGCTGGAGATCCCAGGAACAAGTTTACAGAGAAATATAGCCAGCAAAGAAATGTAATGAAGGGAAAACATAGAAATCCCCATCCAGGTTGTGATAGGACAAACTAAAACAGGACAATGAAACAAAACACATGAAGAGGATAAAGCCCAGAAAAGAATACCAAAGAAAATAGTAACCATCAGCATTAGAGGAAAGGAAAAGGACCATGGCTCAACAGACAGGGGAGCCGACCACAGAGCCTGAGGTCACCAGATCAAATCCTGAAATCAAGGCATGACACTAAACTGACAAGGAAAACGTACAACGTGTTCCCTATCCACAGTGTACATATAAGTGCATTGAATGGGCTCCAAAGACCCAAGGGGAGAGACCATGATTCATCACCCAAGATGCTAGAGCTGTGCCAGCAGAAGAGAGAAAAGTACCCGGGTGGATGGAGCGGCTCTCATTGAGATGGCTCAGTATGTGGACAGTGAGCATCAGTGGTCAACAAATTGAATCAACTGTAAGCAAAGTGATACTATTTTAACTGTATTTCTCTGTTAATGTGTTGCCTCATGTAAAACAGTTGATACCATCAAGCTTCTGGCCTCCTTCTGAGTGAAGGGATGTATTAAAAGGTAATATATCTTTGCAAATAAACAAATCACACTGCATATGGAAAATTGTGAACACATAGAGACACCAGCAGGCAAGAAATACATGGTAGAGATTGAGAAGCTTTAAAAGCAGGAAACCAAAGTAACAAATCAAGTATTGTAAAAGATGGCCAAAAGGCTATCTAACAGCTATGTATAACTAATTCAATGGTCAATATAGAGATCTCTCTATTTATAGCCAAAACAACATCTTTAACATTTGCAATCCACTTGGTTTTGAGAAACTACATTCTCTGAACCTACTTGTAGAGGATTTTGGACTGTACAATCAGTGGGACTATAAAGCTCTTCTCCAGATGAAGGTGTCACTGCGACTTCATAAAATTTTAAACATGCCTTTCTGGTGTAATAAAATTGGAATTTATTGATACTAGATTACTAGAGCTTGGCCTTCCATCCAAGAATTTATGCTAGTTGCAATATTTTAAGTCGGGCCTTCTTCGGGATAACACTGCGGAATAAGCTGAATTGGATGGACTTAGACTTTTTTCAGTCTTACAAACTAAATTACTATTCAATAGCCTGAATTTTGCAGCATTATTATTATTATTGTGCCATTTATTCCATAATGCTTTGCAAGTGAAAAAGGGATATACATAATAGAGACAAGTACAATATACATAAACAATACAAGGCACAAACTAGTACATGAGGAGAGAGGACCCTGCCGGCAAGGGCTCACAGTCTACAATGGATCGGTGAGGATACAGTAGGTAAGGATCTACAAACTGTGCATTTTATTCTTTTTCTAGGAGATGCATGAAAAAAGTTGACAACGAAGCTTTATAATTTATACCATACAAAACATACTTATCTTCAAATTTCCCATCTAGGGAGCCCCAATTAAACAATAGTGGGAGGCAGACATGAGATCATTGCAATATTGATGAAAGCGCCTATAAATATACAGTATGTTGACAACATAGTGTGAGTGCATAATGCTTTGATTTTTATTATTACTACTAGCTGTAGTACCTGGCGTTGCCCAGGATAGTAACTGTCTCTCTGTCTCTCTCCCAGTCTCTGTCTGTCTCTTAGGGGTACTTTGCACACTACGACATCGCAGGTGCGATGTCGGTGGGGTCAAATCGAAAGTGACGCACATCCGGCGTTGCTGTCGATGTCGTAGTGTGCAAATCCTTTTACATACGATTAACGAGCGCAAAAGCGTCGTTATCGTATGATCGCTGTAGGGTCCGACATTTCCATAATTTTGCAGCCGCGACAGTACGATGTTGTTCCTCGTTCCAGCAGGCAGCACACATCGCTGTGTGTGAAGCCGCAGGAGCGAGGAACATCACCTTACCTGCGTATCGGCTGCAATGCGGAAGGACGGAGGTGGGCGGGATGTTTAAGTCCCGCTCATCTCTGCCCCTCCGCTTCTATTGGCCACCTGTCGTGTGATGTCGGTGTGACGCCGCACGACCCGCCCCCTTAGGAAGGAGGCGGGTCGCCGGCCAGAGCGAAGTCACTGGGCAGGTGAGTGCATGTGAAGCTGCCGTAGCGATAATATTCGCTACGGCAGCAATCACAAGATATCGCACCTGCGACGGGGGCGGGGACTATCGCTGCAGCGTCGGTAACACATTGTTACCAATGTCGCAGCGTGCAAAGTACCCCTTAGTCTCTGTCTGTCAATCTGTCTGTCTCTAGAGGAAGAGCTGTGGAGAATAAAGCGCAATAGGGTCTTACCCTTATAGGCACAGGGCAATAGGCAAGGGGAGCAATTATACTCACCAACTGTAGTTGTGACAGTCACAACTACTGTAATCGCATTTACAAATGGATCCAGGCAGCGGCAACCCAAAGCGGCTGATAACAGAGAACAATTGTAGAAAAAGGGTTTCTATACCGCGCCAATGATCACAAATCTGGAAGTCGGATTGATGTGGCTTTATTGTAGCATAGGTCTACGCGTTTCAGGAGCTCTGCTCCCTTCCTCAGGACCATATGTGATTTGATGTTGTTTCTATGGTCCTGAGGAAGGGAGCAGAGCTCCTGAAACGCGTAGACCTATGCTACAATAAAGCCACATCAATCCGACTTCCAGATTTGTGATCATTGGCGCGGTATAGAAACCCTTTTTCTACAATTGTTCTCTGTAATCTGTCTGTCTCTGTCTCTTTCTGTCTGTCTGTCTCTTTCTTTGTCTGTCTATATCTGTCTGTGTCTGTCTGTCTGTCTTTGTCTGTCTATATTTGTCTGTCTGCCTCTGTCTGTGTGTCTCTGTCTGTCTCTGTGTGTCTGTCTTTCTGTCTCTATTCATGTCTGTCTCTGTCTTTATCCATGTCTCTCTCAGTCTGTCTGTGTCTATCTCTCTGTCTGTCTCTGTATCAGTCTCCTTGTCTGTCTCTCTCTATCTGTGTCTGTCTGTTTCTCTCTATCTCTGTGTCTGTGTCTGTCTGTCTCTTTCCAGGTCCATCTCTTTATAGGTCCGTCTCTTTCCCTGACTGTCTTTTTCCCCGTCTGTCTCTTTCCCCATCTGTCTCTATCCCCGTCTGTCTCTTTCCTCGTCGGTCTCTTTCCCCATCTGTCTCTGTCTCTTTCCTTGTCTATTTCCCTGTCTCTGTCTCTTTCCCTGTCTCTGTCTCTTTCCCTGTCTGCCTTTGTCTCTCTGTCTGTCTCTTTCGCTGTATGTGTCTCTTTCCCTGTCTGCCTGTGCCTGTCTGTATCTGTCTGTCTCTTTGACTGTCTGTCTCTCTCTTTCTGTCTCTTTCCCTGTCTGTCTGTCTCTCTCTCTGTCTCCCCACCGACATCTTATTACCTCACACATAAGCTTGTTATACTAAAAATTTCTTTTGTTCCTATAGCAACCAATCACAGCTCCTATTAATAACCTGTAGCTTCCAGCTCCATTCACTTTAATGTAGGCAGGTTTTTTGGAGAGCAACTGTAAAGCGCAGGGTTACATTTTTACATCAAAACATAGACAATGACGTTCCCTGAGTCAAATGAGACGTCTGTGCAAACCTTTGTGATTGTAAATGCAATGGTGCATATTCCTTTAGCGGACATACACACATACACACACACAGACACACACACACACACACACACACACACATGCATATATATATATATACTCAGCGAAGATTACTATTTCAATTATCAGGTATGATGTAAGATATACTGACCAGGAAATCTAGATATAATTTGATTGTTTGGTCATCAAGATTGTTAGTCCTTTAGCGTTACCCAGGTTGCACCACGTGGAGGTGGACTAACATTGCACTCAGCTGAACAACTATTTGCGTATATTATCTGGTGCTATTAGACCTACACTTGTTCACTGGTTACCTGTGCTGAGTCATATCGCACCCGCAAATCTAAGAAGACAAAAGCTCCTACTTAAAGAATACACTAAAGTAGAGAATAATGAAAAACTTCCAATACACCAAAATATCAGAGATGTTACAATACAACGATTGAAATCAAGACACCCACCCATCCGAACTGCAATCACCTTGCATGAACAAGACTTCAATTTAGAGGAGAAATGGCGAGAACTTTGGGTCAATGTAGTAGACGGTGATCCCCAAATATTCCCTAATTTACAAAACCCTCCACCAGGCTTCAATCTACCAAGGAAAACATGGGTTACTCTAAATCGTATCAGAACAAACTTTGGCGTCTGTGCAGATTTTATGTATAAGTGGGGAAAATATGACTCTCCGACCTGTGACTGTGGAGCAGATCGTCAAGGAGTGCCCCCTGAGATCCTACCATGGTGACAAGAATGATTTCTATATTGTAAATGATAACGCTATTGCATATATAGAAAATCTTGATATTCAACTTTGATTTTTATCCTTTTGATATTTTTCAATCACTGTCTATTGTCTGGTGTTTATTTTTATATGATGGTAAGGTATACATTCATACGATTAAATAAACTATTTCAATTAGCTGACAAGGTCATATGGTACGAGCTCTTCTCTGTCTGTCTGTCTCTGCCTGTCTCTGCCTGTCTCTGTCTGTCTCTGTGTGTCTGTCTCTCTGTCTGTCTCTTTCCCTGTTTGTCTCTGTCTGTGTGTCTGTCTCTATCCATGTGTGTCTCTGTCTCTATCCATGGCTGTCTGTCTGTGTCTATCTCTCTGTCTGTGTCTATCTCTCTGTCTATCTCTGTATCAGTCTCTCTGTCTGTCTCTCGCTATCTCTGTCTGTCTCTATCTCTGTCTGTCTGTCTCTCTCTATCTCTGTGTCTGTCTGTGTCTTTCTGTCTCTCTTTATCTCTGTATCTGTCTGTCTCTTTCTATCTATCTCTGTGTCTGTCTCTCTTTCCCCATCTGTCTCTTTCACCATCTGTCTCTTTCACCATCTGTCTCATTCTAGATCTGTCTCTTTCCCTGTCTGTCTCTTTCACTGTCTTTTTCCTTGTCTCTGTCTCTTTCCCTGTCTGTCTCTTTCCCTGTTTGTCTCTTTGTCTGTCTCTTTCCCTGTCTGCCTGTCTTTTTCCCTGTTTGTGTCTGTCTACCTCTGTCTGTCTCTTTCCCTGTCTATCTGTCTCTGTCTCTCTGTCTCTTTTCCTATCTGTCTCTGTCTGTCTGTCTCTGTCTGTCTTTCTCATTCCCTGTCTGCCTCTTACTCTGTCTGTGCTTATGTCTGTCTGTCTCTTTCTGTCTCTCTCTTTCCATTTCCCCACCAACATCTTATTACTGCACACATAAGCTTCTTATACTAACAATTTCTTTTGTTCCTATAGCAACCACTCACAGCTGCTATTAATAACCTGTAGCTCGCAGCTCCATTCACATTAATGGAAGCAGGTTTTTTTTAGAGTAAATGTAAAGCGCAGAGTTAAATTTTCCCATCAGAACATAGTCTACGACATTCCCCGAGTCACATGATGCCTCTGTGCAAAATTTTGTGATTGTAAATGCGACAGTGTGGATTCCTTTAGTGGACATACACACACACACATACATACATACACTCAGCTTTATATACTAGAAGATTACTATTTCAATTAGCTACCATGGTCATATGGTAAGAGCTCTTCCTTATCGAGTAACCTCCCCTGACTTTTATTTAAAGGTCTGGCATCAGTCCAAGAGGTCTGAAAGCAAAACAACTGAGCAGGCAGTGTGGGCACCGCAGAAGAACAGCCACTAATTACACAGACCATGGACTGGCGACACTCAAGTGGAGAAGAATTAAAATGAAAGTATGCTGTTGCTGTATATAAAGCTTGCAGTTTATTTTTTTTTATAAAATATCTCAGAATAAAGCAGCTATATTTACCAACACCTGGCCAAAATACTAGTGCACTGCAGTATGCAGCAGAACCTTACCATGATAAAAGGTGGAGGCAGAGGGGGTGAACAGTTGTGATGAAACAACTATTCACACACCAACCAATCATGGGGGGATTGTGGCTTAGTATTTAAAGCTGAGTTCACATGTCCAGTAGTCATCTGTTAGGGTACGCTCACACGAGCATATGTCTCGCGTGAGTGCAATGCGAGAAAATCTCGCATTGCACTTGGACCAATTCTGGATGAGAGAAAAATCACATCATGTTGCGATCGGATACTGAAATCTTGCAAGACTCGCCAATTCAAGTCAATGGGTGCGAGAAACAACGAACACCACAAGCCCAGCACACGGACCATCCTAGTGATGTCTGTTTTTATTGATACAAAACTATCATGTATCACAGAACACTGTGCTGAAAAAAAAACGGATTGCACACGGACAGCACACGGATGACAAGTGAGGAAAAAAATCACCCACTTGCATGACACATGGACTACCACACAGATACCACTGGTCTGACACTCCTGGACGAGAATGAGACCGTTTTTTCATACGATCATGTGATCTCAGCCTTAGGCCTGCGCCACACATCCGTGCCTCCGGCACGTGTTTGTCATTTTTTACACGTACCGGCGGCACGGAGACACTTTAACCAATGCTACCCTATTGTAGCAGGCACACACACGTAAAACCACACGGAACGTGCGTCCGTGTGCGTTTGTACGTGTGTGCGTTTTTGAAAGCGCTGACATGTCCGTTTTTTCACCGGCAGCACAGGTGTCACACGGCCCGCACCCGCACCACACGGGTGTAGTGTGGATGCGGTCCCGTGTGACACGCGCCGGAGAAAACACACATGTCATTGAAAAAAAAACAAAACATTAACTCACCTTCTCCAGCCCTCCTGTCTCTGCCGCTGCTGCCTCTTGCTGCCGACCGCCGCTCATTAATCTCATAGAATATTCACTTCACTGCCTGGCAGCAGCAGCAGCGGGGAGACGGGAAGGCTGGAGACCAAGGATCAGCACCACGGACAGCAGCGCGGACATCAGGAAGGACCAGGTGAGTATAATAATTACTGATTCTACGTGTGCTATCGCGGATAGCACACGTAGAACACACGTGTCACGCACGTACCAGAGACACGTACTTACCTGCACGCAACACGCAGGGAAAATACGTGTCTCTCGGCACGTGCGTGAAATTCACGTGAGTGTGGCAGAGGCCTTAGGGGTACTTTGCACACTACGACATCGCAGGTGTGATGTCGGTGGGATCATGTCGAAAGTGACGCACTTCCTGCGTCGCTCTCGACATCGTAGTGTGTAAATCCTAGATGATACGATTAACTAGCGCAAAAGCATCGTAATAGTATCATCGGTGTAGCGTCGGCGAATTCCATAATTACGCTGACGCGACGGTCCGATGTTGTTCCTCGTTCCTGCGGTAGCACACATCGCTGTGTGTGAAGTCGCAGGAGCGAGGAACATCTCCTACCGGCGTCACTGCGGCTCCCGTCGGATATGCAGAAGGAAGAAGGTGGGCGGGATGTTTACATCCCGCTCATCTCCGCCCCTCCGCTCCTATTGGCCGCCTGCCGTGTGACGTTGCAGTAACGCCGCACGACCCGCCCCCTTAATAAGGAGGTGGTTCGCCGGCCAGAGTGACGTCACATGGCAGGTGAGTGCATGTGAAGCTGCCGTAGTGATAATATTCGCTACGGCAGCTATCACAATGATATCGCAGCTGCGACGGAGGCGGGGACTATCGCGCTCGGCATCGCAGCATCGGCTTGCGATGTCGCAGCGTGCAAAGTACCCCTTAGAATGGATCCTGCAGAGATCCATTGCCAAAAAAATTTTGCAAACACAGCTTTTTTGTCCAACTGATTTCTGCCAGATCCATTTTTTTTAACATTGGAGTCTATGGAGAATGGAGCCATTAATGGATTGCTATTTATTTTCCATTTGAAATGGATCCATTACAAATGCAAATAGCAATCCATTAACAGATCCGTTCTCCATAGACTCCAATGTTAAAAAACCTATCCAGCAGAAATCAGTTATTTAACAACGGACAAAAAAGCTGTGTTTGCAGAACTTTTTTGACAACGGATCTCTGCAGGATCCGTTCTTGCTGATGACTACTGGACATGTATAGGACATGTGCCATAAATGTACACGGATAAGGCTTGCTTTGACAGCCGGGGACCAGCTGAACGCCCAAGTGCATGTCATGTGATCTCCTCTGCAACGTCCAGCCAGTGATTTTTACTATATACAGTTAAACTGTTCTATTGCTGTATACAGTAGAAGCGATCAGATATTTAGAATCAGCGATTCCAGGTTCAAGTCCACTTAGGTGACTAAAAAATAAAGTAATACAAGTGCAACTCAATAAATTAGAATATCATCAGAAAGTTAATTTATTTCAGTAATTCAATACAAAAAGGGAAACACATACTATATATTATATAGAGTCATTACACACAGAGTGATCTATTTCAAGTGTTTATTTCTGTTAATGTTGATGGTTATGGCTTACAGCCAATGAAAACCCAATAGTCATTATCTCAGAAAATTAGAATATTATATAAGACCAACTGAAAAAATGATTTTAAGCTCAGAAATGTTGGCGCCGACTGAAAAGTCTGTACAGTAAATGCACACAATACTTGGTCATGGCTCCTTTTGCATGAATTACTGCATCAATGCGGCGTGGCATGGAGGTGATCAGCCTGTGGCACTGATGAGGTGTTATGGAAGCCCAGGTTGCTTTGATAGCAGCCTTCAGCTCATCTGCATTGTTGGGTCTGGTGTCTCTCATCTTGCTCTTGACAATACCCCATAGATTCTCTGGGGTTTTGGTCAGGAGAGTTTGCTGACCAATCAAGCAAAGTGATACTGTGGTTACTAAACCAGGTATTGGTACTTTTGGCAGTGTAGACAGGTGAAATTTCCATCTCCAAAAAGCTTGTGCTCTAAAATTTCCTGGTAGACGGCTGCACTGACTTTGGTCTTGATAAAACCCAGTGGACCTACACCAGCAGATGACATGGCTCCACAAACCATCACTGATTGTGGAAACTTCACACTAGACCTCAAGCAGCTTAGATTCTGGCTTCTCCGCTCTTCCTCCAGACTCTGGGACCTTGACTTCTAAATGAAATGCAAAATATATTTTAATCTGAAAACAACACTTTGGACCACTGAGCAACAGCCAGTTTTTTTTCTCCTCAGCCCAGGTGTCTATTGGTCATGAGTGGCTTGACACAAGGAATACGACAATTATAGCCCATGTCTTGGATACATCTGCGAGTGGTGACTCTTGAAGCACTGACTCCAGCAATTGCCTTTTCTTAAAAATCCTATTAAGGCTGCGGTTATCCAGGTTGCTTGTGCACCTTTTTCTACCACACTTTTTCCTTCCATTCAACTTTCCATTAATATGCTTGGATACAGCACTCTGTGGCTTACCCACCTTGTGGAGTGTGTCAATGACTGCCTTTTGTACATCTGTCAAGTCAGCAGTCCTCTGCATGATTATGTAGCCTACCGAACCAGATTAAGGGATCATTTTAAATGCTTAGGAAGCCTTTGCAGGTTTTTTGTGGTGATTATTCTAATTTTCTGACTTTTGGGTTTTCATTGGCTGTAAGCCATAATGATCATTAACAGAAATAAACACTTGAAATAGATCACTCTATTTGTAGTGACTCTATATAATATATGTGTTTCCCTTTTTGTATTGAATTACTGAAAAAAATTAACTTTTTGATGATATTTTAATTTATTGAGATGCACTTGTAAGTAAAAAAAGTTTTTGAAAAGTGTAAAATTGAAATAGCAATTTGAATCACCCCTCCTTTTCTCAGATAATAAGGAAACATAAACAAATAAAACACACATTTAGTATCAATGTGTCCTGAAAAGTCCGATCTATTAAAATGTAAAATTAATTAAACCAATCTATAAAAACTGTAAAGAGAAAAAAAATTACGAAATTCAAGATTTTGGTTGCTGCAGTGCCACAAAAATGCAATAAGAAACAATCTGCCCTAAAATAATGTGAATAAAAACATCAGGTCACCACGCAAAAAACAAGCCCTCACACAGCTCCAGCAGCCGAAAAATAAGCATGTTACAGGGTTTGGAAAATGGGGAGAGACAAATGTACAGTAAGGACAAAAATGAAAAATTGCTCAACCTCTTATGAGTTTACCTCATAATAGCCTTTATTGCCTGCTATTTGGCTAGGGTCACATGAGCGTTTAAAAAATTGGTCCAATTTTCATCCAGAAAAATGGGATGATTTTTTTTCTCTTTTGTCATCTGTGGAAAAATCCGTTTTTATTACCGTAGCAGCTTTTAAAAATTTACAGGACTATTTTCTGTTTCCTATGTTACAGAATTGTAATGTATCCGTAATAATCGGATGCTATACTGTGGCACCCAATTGTTGTCTTGCACCAATAGGCTTGAATGAGTGCGTCTCATCCAATTTCCAGAAAAAAATCAGCACACATTCTGTCAGTGAAAAAAATCAGAGATCTTCACTGCCTCACTGAATAACATTGGTCTGAGTGCTGTCCGCTTTTTTCACAGTTAGCACTCAGACCAAAAATATGGTCTTTTCCTCGATCCATTAGTCTTACCCTCTGTTCACCTCATTTATTAGCAGAATTACCCCACATTTACTGAGTAATGTCATGATCAAGGCCGGCTTTTCCCTACTGCTGGTTATACCCAGCTCTGTCTTGGTCATGTCAGGGGTTAACTTCCCTTGCCTCGTTCCGGAACCCAGGACGCTATATATTGTCTCTCTACCTATGACTCAGTGCCAGTGATATTTCTGCCTTGCAGCTTGTATACTAGCTCTGGTGAGTGTTTCCAATCTGTCCTGCCTCCCTGCTACTGTGCCCTGACTTGTACCCTCTCCCCGTTCGTCTTCCTGTCCCGGTCCCTGACTTCCCGCTCCTGTCTGTTGTTTGTGATTCCCTCTGCATGCCTGATCTCCCGGCTGTGACGGGGTGTACATCAGAGCAAAGAATGGACGAGGCCGAGGGACGATCCAACAGGTTTATTCACAAGGACACTGGAACAGCACACGATAAGTCCACGTAAAACAGATTTGGGGGCCCTTCCCGACAATCCTCGGACCGAATAACAAAGTAATCGTCCTTACAGTAGTCCAAAGAGTTCCACACAATCCCACGGGCCACTGATCTCCAGTCTGTAACTGTCCATACACCGGCTCTAGGATGCAGCCTCTGCTATTCCCTCCCAGAGGATCAATCTTCTTTCTTCAAGTTTCACACAGACTGACTGAATCTCCCAGGTAAGCAGAGTTTACACTAGTTGGACTCTAGGCCCACCTCCCCCTACTCCCAGGGATGGAAGTGCCTCAAGAGGATATAACCTTGCATTTTAGGGGGTGATTACCTACAACAATAGAAATGTACACAGAAGTAGTTCAAATAAGACAATGAACCCAGCTTGAAATAGGAATCTGTACAGCATATACAGTGAGAGGGTAAATTACATCTTCACAATCCCTCCCCCTCCCAACTTGTGTACGTACTAGGGACCTCTACAGGTCACTGGTTAAGTACACACAGGCAGAGCGTTACTTACATGTGGCTTCATGCAGCCACGAATTGGCATCGTAGCTCTCCCACATCATTGCCCAGGAGAACAGCTGCAGGCAGACCACCCATCACCCCAACCACACATCGCCTGACCCCAAAACCAAAGTTCAGATCCACAGTGGCTGTGGGAATAGTCCTCCATTGTCCACCAGCCAGTTCAATGACAATCCCAGGTCCTCTATGGATTGCCTCAGGCCGAACCACTCGGGGATCAGCCAGTGTGAGGAAAGCACCCGAGTCACAAAATCCAACAAGTCTCTGTCCATCCAGCACAACCTCCTGCAAGTGCTTACCTCGATGAGCAGAAGTCGTCATAACTGCGGGTCGCACCCCGTAAACTCCTGGTGGTGCAACATGGGGGGCTGAGTCACTAGGCCAGTCCTCACATAACGGTGCCACATCTTCCTCCATGGCACTGGGCTGTAAATAATTAACAATCCGATTGGGTGCAGGATCAGTCCTCATTTGAACAGCTGGGCAGGAGACTTGCCGATGCCCTGACTGTCCACATTGATAGCATCTGAGCTGGGTCTCCCTCCATCCAAGGCGTCCTCTTGGGTAAGGGGTAGGGGAACTTGGAGGCCGGCTCCCACCTGAAGGTGCTGTAGGGGTTTGAGGATGATTCCTCCATGGCCTGGCTGGGCATGAGGCCTGCAAATGCCCGGGATGCCTACAAACATAACACCTGCGCT
Source organism: Anomaloglossus baeobatrachus (assembly GCF_048569485.1). NCBI lineage: Eukaryota > Metazoa > Chordata > Amphibia > Anura > Aromobatidae > Anomaloglossus > Anomaloglossus baeobatrachus. The sequence continues at coordinate 85,208,438 of NC_134355.1, read as the reverse complement.
CTGTTACTTCCTCTCCCCGGCGTATTCCAGAAAGTGCAGTAGAAGCAACTGGAGGCACATTAACACGGGTATCAACATGTGGTGGCTTAGAGGAACGGGGAACAATGGGGACAGAATAACTGGGGGCATCCGGTGTTGTGGAGCTGTTAGGCGTCTCTCCATCCTCCAACAGAACCCTCCACTGAGGCTTGATGGTGAGCACCTCATCAGCGAGAGCAGCAGCTTGTTCCACAGTTGACGGCTTTCTCTCACGCACCCATTCTCTGATTTCCGCTGGGCACCTGGCATAGAACTGCTCTTTTAGGATGACCTGCAGGAAGGTCCCCCAAGATAAGGCCTCCTCTGCCTCCAGCCAGCGATTACATATTTGTTTGAGTCTATGAGCATATATCTTAAAAGACACTTCCCCATCACAGGCTAAAGCACGGAACTGAGTCCTGTAAGTGTCTGGGCTCACAGCATAATGTTCTAGAATAGTCTGTTTAATATCCGCATACTCACAGTTCCACCGAGGGTCCAGAGCTCTATAGGCTTCAGCAGCTCCCCCCTCTAGGAGCCCAACCAGATGCCGGACACGCTCCCTGTCCGGGACTTCCATTAATTGACACTGATGCTCAAAGTCCTGGAAGAAGCCCTCAATGTAGCCTGCAGCCTCATTAAACGGCTTAAAGTCTTTGCGGGACACCCTGGGAAGTTCCCTCATGGTGGGTGCTGGGGTTACAGTCTGTCTGGAGCCTCTAGCTGCTTCCACAGCGAGCTGCTTATCCAGCAATGCCATCTCCTCCATCCTGCGCTCCTTCTCTTTAGCTCCACGCATGGCCTCCCTCTTATCTTCTATGGTGGCCTCATCTCCAAGCAGTGCCATTTCCTCCTCATACCACACAATCCATTGACTTTTTTAGGTATTTACCTCCAGCTCCCGTCTTTCCTCCCCTTGCTGTGGAAATCCTTCCTCGGTGCCATCTTGCAGGCAAGCGTTTTCCAATGCCTCAATTAGTTGCTCCTTAGAGAGTCCTTTGTAACCGACTCCTAATTCACGGGCCATTGTTTGTAGGCTCACCACAGTCCAGTTCTTGTACTCTGAGGTTCTGATTCCAGATGTTAATGGGCCGTTGTCCTCCATTCTTTCTGCTCTGATCCCAGCGCTGCCAACCAGTTTGTGACGGGGTGTACATCAGAGCAAAGAATGGACGAGGCCGAGGGACGATCCAACAGGTTTATTCACAAGGACACTGGAACAGCACACGATAAGTCCACGTAAAACAGATTCGGGGGCCCTTCCCGACAATCCTCGGACCGGATAACAAAGTAATCGTCCTTACAGTAGTCCAAAGAGTTCCACACAATCCCACGGGCCACTGATCTCCAGTCTGTAACTGTCCATACACCGGCTCTAGGATGCAGCCTCTGCTATTCCCTCCCAGAGGATCAATCTTCTTTCTTCAAGTTTCACACAGACTGACTGAATCTCCCAGGTAAGCAGAGTTTACACTAGTTGGACTCTAGGCCCACCTCCCCCTACTCCCAGGGATGGAAGTGCCTCAAGAGGATATAACCTTGCATTTTAGGGGGTGATTACCTACAACAATAGAAATGTACACAGAAGTAGTTCAAATAAGACAATGAACCCAGCTTGAAATAGGAATCTGTACAGCATATACAGTGAGAGGGTAAATTACATCTTCACACCGGCATCCGACTCGGTTCTGTTTTCTTACTTGATTTTGATCCTCCCTTTGCAGTGACTTGACTTTCCTGGCTAGACCCTGAGTGTTTGACTACTCTATTGCCCCCTGGTGGTTTGCCAGTTAACTGTCTGCTGAAGTTACTCTGCTGTACTTCAGCTGCCTTTCTGTTACAGTATTACTTTGTCTCTCCTTCACTGCTTTGCTGTGGGGAATATGCTGTACTATGTCTTACTAGCCCTTTGTACAGCTTGATAAGTAGATTCCTCACTGCAAATCCATGGCGAACAATACATGTGGACAGGGTTTATTATAGGAAATCTGTCAGGTGATTTTGTAGTACAATACCAATGTTATCTTTAAATAGGGCTTAAGGAGACCTTTCAGGATCAGTACATTTTATTGCTCTACCTTTTCCTGTTATTTTGCTGTAAGCTCTGTAGAATTTAGTGTCTCCTGCATTCACTATCACTTCTAAGAGGTGGGAGAGAGTATGGGGGGGCTATAGTGCAAATTCAGTTCAGATTTACTATCACTGATGCTAGCACTGGGAAATGGATGGGAGGAGCAGTAAATATGCAGTTTGTATATACATATGCTTTACTATTTACTATATTACACTGAATTCTATGGAGCTGACAACAAGATAACAGGAAGAGGGAGAGTTATAAAAGTTACTGATTCCGTAAGCCCTATTTAAAGATAACATATTAGTATTGTACTACAAAATCACCTGACAGTTTCACTTTAAAATCCTATTCAAAGGTAGCAAAAAAATGGGACATGCAAATATCAGCATGATGGGGACTTTCAAATGCACAACATGCTAATTCTGGAGGATTTTCTCCACGGATTTCACCCATAAAATGCATTTGGCTTAATCTGTATCAAAATATGGAGCAAAAAGGTTTTCCATGTGGGAACATAACCGTGTATCTTTTCCTTATTTTCCAAAGTCTTCCAAAGACACCAATCAGATGCCATCCGGATGCTGTCTGTTTTATACAGACTGTTTGAAATCCCCAACATTTTTCTTCCTATGAGAAAAATTGATGAAATTGAAGGTAAAAACTGACACTGCCCAAAAGAAAAATTGGATTAAAAACACTGAAACTATACGTTGACAAATCCCCTATGCTAGGAGGGAGAAAGTGGAAGAGTGGCTTGTGCCCTATGACAGATGAACAATGGGATGAGGTCTTGTCTCAGACTCCGAGCGTGGCTGTCTCTGAAAGTCAAAGATTGTCACAGCTATTCCTATTACATAGAGTTTACGGGACACCGAGTCTATTGCATAAGATGGGAATCCAGACAGATGACCTTTCTCCTTGATGCGGGCGGGAAAATGGCAATCTGAATCTGCTGTATATGATGATGCCAATCTGAATCTGCTGCATATGATGTGGTCCTGCGGGAACATCGAAGAATAATGGAGGGCAGTATTAGTCCTGATTGTGCAAGTTTTCAGTATACGATTGCAGCCAAGGCTTGTCACATGTATTCTTGGTTGTCTGGAGGGGGAGTTGGACTTGAGGTCACCAGCGACGGTCGTTATCACATGCAGGGGCAGTACAATCACGGTCGCAGAGGTCGCCACTGTTACTGGGCCCAGGGGTTCAGGGGGCTCGAGGAACTCAGCACTTGCTTCAGCTGGATGTAAATTCGCATGTGGACATCCAGCTGAAAAGTAATGCAGCAAAGACCTGTCTGGTGCATGCGCTGCAAATTGTAGCATCACAGGAGGCAGCAGCCTGCTCTAGGGCCAACACATGTCCCGGCTACTTAAGAAATTGCATATGCACTGCACCCCACCCCATAATCCCGCCCACATCTTTCCACTGAAGCCGATGCTGAGATGTAGGCGGGATTATGGGCGGGGAGAGCAGTAATACCAGCACAGTGATCATGGCGAGTGTTACGGGGGGCTGTCTGATAATAACCGAAAGGAGTATCAGACAGTCAGGGTCCACCGTGCAAAGACTTTGCTGCAGACTATGGCAGAGTGCAATACCTCTGTTAACTCACAGAAGGATATAATAAGTAAGTAAAGCAATTCCTCCCTTACTTGGAGGGTGTGTGGAATGATCTCTGTTAATAATCACAGAGACAAAGGCAATGTGTGCGAAATGGCACCTACCTAGGTCCGCTCTTCTAGTGGTGCAAAAGAGACGAACAGCAGCGTAAGCCGCACAAAGCTCCTACCTGCGTTCGCTCCACTAGTGTGCGAGGACACGAACCACTAGATATGGCACCTGCCTAGGTCCGCTCTTCTAGTGGTGCAAAAGAGACGGACAGCAGCATAAGCCGCACAAAGCTCCTACCTCTGTTCGCTCCCCTAGTGTGCGAGGATATGAACAACTGCCAGACGCAGTATAAGGAACGTTACCCTAGCGGCAACGTCCACCTACGAGTAGAATCACAAGGCCCAGCCAGACCATGTGCCTCAGGCACCTGCCTATGTCCGCTCCCCTAAGAGGTAAGGATACGGACAGCAGCCGAAGCTGTAAGGTATAAGAACGCTACCCTGCCGGTAGCGCTCACCTAGCATAGACAGAGGAATGCCTAGAGGAACGCGCACAGAGCGTCTACTCATATGCATGAACCAAGAGGACTGAGCACCATGCGGCGTGTGTCAGGGTCTTATATAGACTCTGTGCCTCATCCAAGATGGAGGACACCAGAGCCAATCCGCTGCCAGAACGACAGGAGTGACGTCATGCTGGCCTATCACCGAGCAAGACGTCACAAGCACATGACCAGCGACCAATCGGCATAGAAGGTGTCAGAGACATGTGACCTCGTGTCAGCGATGATGTCACCCGCACATGTGCAATGGCTCCAAGATTGGACTTAGTCTCCGGCGCTCGCACATGTGCAGTAGCAAGAAATCTGGACTTAGTCTCCAGCGCTCGCACATGTGCAGTAGCAAGAAATCTGGACTTAGTCTCCAGCGCTCGCACATGTGCAGTAGCAAGAAATCTGGACTTAGGGGCACTTTGCACACTGCGACATCGCAGGTGCGATGTCGGTGGGGTCAAATTGAAAATGACGCACTTCCGGCATCGCATGCGACATCGCAGTGTGTAAAGGCTGGATGATACGATTAACGAGCGCAAAAGCGTCGTAATCGTATCATCGGTGTAGCGTCGGCGTAATCCATAATTACGCTGACGCAATGGTCCGATGTTGTTCCTCGCTCCTGCAGCTGCACACATCGCTGTGTGTGAAGTCGCAGGAGCGAGGAACGTCTCCTACCGGCCTCACTGCGGCTTCCGTAGGATATGCGGAAGGAAGGAGGTGGGCAGGATGTTGACATCCTGCTCATCTCCGCCCCTCCGCTCTGATTGGCCGCCTGCCGTGTGACGTCGCAGTGACGCCGCACGACCCGCCCCCTTAACAAGGAGGCGGGTCGCCGGCCACAGGGACGTCGCACGGCAGGTGAGTGTGTGTGTGAAGCTGGCGTAGCGATAACTTTCGCTACGCCAGCTATCACCACATATCGCTGCTGCGACGGGGGCGGGCACTATCGCACTCGGCATCGCAGCATCGGGCTGCGATGTGGTAGTGTGCAAAGCCCGCCTTAGTCTCCAGCGCTCGCACATGTGCAGTAGCAAGAAATCTGGACATAGTCTCCAGTGCTCGCAGCAACCGTAACAGCGAGTCAGCTTTGTGCATCTGCTGGGCAATGGTGTCCATCCCATTAGGAAATCTGGATACCCCGCAGCCTCACAGGAGTAAGCCCCGCCCACCAGCAGTAAGCCCCGCCTACCGGCACAAGCTTCTGCTGAGTCTCACACCTGTGCAGTGAGTGCTGCAGAAACAGAAGAACCTTCTGAGAACATGGTGTCCCCCTCACCTGCACCGCCATCGCTCTGTAGTAGGCACTAGCAGGAGGAGGCTTCAGAGAAGCACAATGTGACCTGAAGTGAGTACTGGAGCTCTCTGACTGATGTCTCTAGCCCCACTCCGCTCTTCTATCTTCCTATTTGCCCTCACAGCTGCACTCTCCTGCCCCTCCCCCACTGCCTGTAGCTGATGATATATCTTGCCTCACTGCTGTCCTGTGATGGAGGCAGGGTCTCCTCATCTTCATGGAGTTTTCTGTCAGACATTTAACTTTCTTATTTCTTGTGTATACAGTGTGTACAAAATGCAGACATATACAGTATATAGCATAAATCTAGTGTATTTGTCTGCATTTGTGTGAATGTGTTCATACTGTAAGTGACATTTTTAGTGATAAAATTCAGACAGACACTAAAAATCATTACTATTAAAAGTGCCAAAAAAAACTCTTAAAAAAGCTAAAACTCGTGTACCATTAAAAGAACAACTACCTTTTTGTATACAAAATTAATAAATCTATAATGTTTATGACAAATATAATATACAGCAAAAAAAAAATGGATACGGCTATATATCAGGATGGGGGACAAAGATACAAGCATGGGATGGGAAAGCTGGGTGCAGAGGGAAAGAGGCTGTTTCATTCAGCACCCAGCTTTCCCATGCTCTGCTATACATCTTTCTCTCAGCACCCAGCTTTCCCATGCTCTCCTATACATCTCTCCCTCAGCACCTAGCTTTCCCATGCTCTCCTATACATCTTTTCCTCAGCACCCAGCTTTCCCATGCTCTCCTATACATCTTTTCATCAGCACCTAGCTTTCCCATGCTCTCCTATACATCTTTTCCTCAGCACCCAGTTTTTCCATGCTCTCCTATACATCTCTTCCTCAGCACCCAGCTTTCCCATGCTGTGATATCCCTCAGCACCCAGATTTCCTATATTCTGATATCCATATTGTCCTCAGTACCCAGCTTTCTCATGCTCTGCTATACACCTTTCTCTCAGCACTTACCTTTCAAATGTTTTGCTATACATCTTTCCCTCAGCACCCAGATTTCCCATGTTCTGATATCAAGGGGAAGGATGTACAGCAGTGCATTGAAAACATGGATGCTGAGGACAAGGTGGATATCAGTACATGGAAAGCTGGGTGCCGACTGAAAAAGAGATATCAGAATATGTGAAAGCTGGGTGCTGATGGAAAGAGCCAAGTGTCAGCGTAATCATCCTATACCCCTAGTGCGGGAGAGGGGGTGGGGGCAGGTCCAAATTTTGCACCAGGGCCCATCGAACTCTAGTTACGCCACTGATCACATGACTCCTATATCAGGCTAGGAAACTGCTGGCTTACCACTGGCTGGACCTGGCTCCTCCAGCCATAGGAGACCTTAGGGAGAGAGTGAACACTATACTTTGGTTGGAGAGGGAGGTTATGGTTGGATACATCAGGTCTTCCTTCCCCGACACTGCTGCAAGATAGTATGGGGGACCAGGAGGTCCTTCTTCTTATAATGGGTTAATGAATTACTGGACTAGGGTGGTCTTTTGTATTTCTGAAACACATATAGTGGCTGGAGAGGATTTGGCGTATTTGGGTCATCATGGGTAATACACCGAATTGATACATTTACCTTGTGGCATGTATTGGCGATGAGTGTGGACTGCAGGTGCTCTGTTTATTTTACTTTATTTTATTGTATTATTTAAATGTTGTTTATGTCATCAAAGGCAGTCTTATCCTCTTCTCTGAATTGTTCTTGCAGGGAAAGGGACTGTTATTTGTGTTATGTGTTTTTTGGTGGTTAATAAAAATGAATCTGATTTAAAAAAACAAAACAAAACAAAACACTGAAACGTACACCATTTTTTGTGTGTGAGAAAAATCAATAACATCCAAATAAATTATATCACATTGTTCCCATAATCAGATGGAAATTATATGAACAAATCCAAAAATGCAACAGACCCAATCATGCAGCGGTCCAAGCTTTGGGACACATTTTATTCAATGTTTTGACAAATTACTGTAATATTCGGATACAAGTAGTTTGAGCTGCTATAGTTATTGTGAAACAAAATTTCACACTTTTGTTTTTTAAAAAAAATAGAAATATTAGGGCTAAAAAAAGGGACTTTTGCAAAACTAACTCTGATTATTATAAGGCTGCCATTATAATCCCTGCTATAAATCTGCCGTGTCTGAATTTATTCTTCTGTACACCACGGCCAATTTTTGTTTTTGTGCATTGATTTTTTTTCGTTCCCTTCTTCCAAGAGACATACGGTAACTTTTTTAATTTCCCTGCAGCACAGCCACATGAGGAAATTACACTATTTGAGTATTCGTTTTACCATAGATTTTACTAGAAATGGGAAAAAATACAAATGAGGTGAAACTTAAAAAAAAAAAATTCCACCATTTTTTTTGAGTTTTATTTTTATGGTGTTCATTGTATGATTAAATAAAAGACCTAACAACACGATTCTCCAGATCAGCATGAGTACGGCAATACTGAAGGACGGTATTCTGCTTCTATTTAAATGGTGAAAAGAAATTTGAGAGATTTATAAAAAGAAAAATATTTGGTTTGTGTAAGTTCCCAAGCGTATCAAGACAATGGCAGCAATGGCTTCCGTATGTTACTGAGGGGTACACTGTACATACAGGCAACTATGGGGTGTAGATACAGGTTACTATGGGGTGTATTGCACATACTGGTTACTATGGGATGTATTGTACATACAGGCTAGTATGAGGTGTATTTACAGGTTACTATGGGGTGTATGGTACATACAGGTTACTATGGAGTGTACTGTACATACAGGTTACTATGGGGAGTATTGTACATACAAGTTACTATAAAGTGTGGCTACAGGCTACTATGGGGTTTAGATACAGGTTACTATGCGGTGTATTGTACATACTGGTAACAATTGGGGTATTATATTGTAGATACAGGTTGTTATTATTGGGTATATCGTACATACAGATTAGTATGTGGTGTAGATACAGGTTATTATTGGGTGTATTATATATAAAGGTTACTATGAGGTGTAGATACAGGCTACCATTGGGTGTATTGTGCATACAGGTTACTATGTGGTGTAGATACCGGCTACCATGGTGTGTAGATACAGATTACTATGGGGTGTAGATACAGATTACTATGGGGTGTAGATAAAGGTTATTATTGGGTGTATTGTATATAAAGGTTACTATGAGGTGTAGATACAGGCTACCATTGGGTGTATTGTGCATACAGGTTACTATGTGGTGTAGATACAGGCTACCATGGTGTGTAGATACAGATTACTATGGGGTGTAGATACAGATTACTATGGGGTGTAGATAAAGGTTATTATTGGGTGTATTGTATATAAAGGTTACTATGAGGTGTAGATACAGGCTACCATTGGGTGTATTGTGCATACAGGTTACTATGTGGTGTAGATACCGGCTACCATGGTGTGTAGATACAGATTACTATGGGGTGTAGATACAGATTACTATGGGGTGTAGATAAAGGTTATTATTGGGTGTATTGTATATAAAGGTTACTATGAGGTGTAGATACAGGCTACCATTGGGTGTATTGTGCATACAGGTTACTATGTGGTGTAGATACAGGCTACCATGGTGTGTAGATACAGATTACTATGGGGTGTAGATACAGATTACTATGGGGTGTAGATAAAGGTTATTATTGGGTGTATTGTATATAAAGGTTACTATGAGGTGTAGATACAGGCTACCATTGGGTGTATTGTGCATACAGGTTACTATGTGGTGTAGATACAGGCTACCATGGTGTGTAGATACAGATTACTATGGGGTGTAGATACAGATTACTATGGGGTGTAGATAAAGGTTATTATTGGGTGTATTGTATATAAAGGTTACTATGAGGTGTAGATACAGGCTACCATTGGGTGTATTGTGCATACAGGTTACTATGTGGTGTAGATACAGGTTACTATGGGGTGTAGATACAGGTTTTATTGGCTGTATTGTACATACAGTTTACTATGTGGTGTACATACAGGTTACTATGGAGTGTACCGTACATATTGGTTATTATGGTGTGTATTGTACATGCTGGTTACTATGGGGTGTAGATACAGGTTACTATAAGGTGTATTTAACAAACTGTTTACTATGTGGTGCAGATACAGGTTACTATGGGGTGCACTCTACATACTGGTTATTATGGGGTATATTGTACATACTGGTTACTATGAGTTGTAGATACCGGTTACTATGGGATACATTGTACATACTGGTTACTATGTGGTGTAGATACAGGTTGCTATGGGATATATTGTACATACTGGTTACTATGTGGTGTAGATACAGGTTACTATGGGATACATTGTACATACTGGTTACTATGTGGCGTAGATACAGGTTACTATGGGATACATTGTACATACTGGTTACTATGTGGTGTAGATACAGGTTACTATGGGATACATTGTACATACTGGTTACTATGTGGTGTAGATACAGGTTGCTATGGGATACATTGTACATACTGGTTACTATGTGGTGTAGATACAGGTTGCTATGGGATACATTGTACATACTGGTTACTATGTGGTGTAGATACAGGTTGCTATGGGATATATTGTACATACTGGTTACTATGTGGTGTAGATACAGGTTGCTATGGGATATATTGTACATACTGGTTACTATGTGGTGTAGATACAGGTTACTATGGGCTACATTGTACATACTGGTTACTATGTGGTGTAGATACCGGTTACTATGGGATACATTGTACATACTGGTTACTATGTGGTGTAGATACAGGTTGCTATGGGATACATTGTACATACTGGTTACTATGGTGTTGTGCATTGATATAAAGGTGACTTTGGGACAGGTGTATGTTTTCCTCTTTTGTGAGGCGCTCTTTATGTTTTTCTATTATACATACTGTGTTTGTTATATACACTTTAGACTTGATGTCTCTTGGTGGCTGTGCCTCTCTTGTATAGCCTTCATACATATTGATACACTGACATATGAGTTTGGGTGTATTACTATTGGGTGTAGATCCAGGTGATTATTGGGTGTATTGTACATACCACTATGGGGTGTACTGTACAGAGTGTGTGCAGCAGCTGCGCCCCCCATTACAGGCATAAGACCCCTCTGTGTCAGGACTCGGGGATGTATCGGTGTCAGACACCTCTCGTCCTGACCCTGCCGCCATCCGGGGCAGCATCATCCCCCCGGAGAAGGGACATTGTTTGTAAACTATCCCTGGTGAGAGGGGAGAGCGGGGAGAATGGGCGGTAATGACAGGGGGAGGGGAGCACAGCCCTGGGCTGCACTATAAAGCCCATTGACACGCTGAGCAGACCCTGACAGAGCGCAGTCCGGGAGTAGTGGGACAGGGCTTGCACCGGAGGGGTCGCACCGGAGGGGGGCGCTGTGCTGCACGGGAGCTTTTTACGTGCGGCAGGTAGGGCAGTGCATGGAGTCCAGGGATGATGTCCAGCCGCAGCCCGGAGCCTCATAGGGAGCCCTGATATGTGACTGTCACACAGGAGTGCTCAGCCGCACAGCGACCCCCGCACTGGAGCTGGTGGAGCGCGGTACTGCACACCTGTGCACACTCGGGAGCCGTCGTTGTGGGGTGCAGCCCATGTGGGATCTGGATCTCCGTCCTGCCCGCCGCTCCGCCGCCTCCGCCCTCCCCTGAAGCTTTCCCTGGGGCTTTGTTCCTTCCTGTCCCGCAGTGGCTCCCAAGTGCTGCTGCTGCTGCGGTGGTGGCGGCGGTGCTGGCGGCGGCTCCTCCACCCAGCCGGCCCCCCTGGACCCGGAGAGCGGGGGAGCGGCCGGCCCGAGCGAGCGGGCACTGAAAGCTGGACGCATCAAGAGGATGGTGCGGCTGGCGGCGGAGCTGCTGCTGCTGCTGGGACTTGTGCTGCTCACACTGCACATCACTGTGCTGAGAGGGAGTCCTGCCAGCCCGGCCAATGTCAGCAGCCAGCACCAGGTGAGGGCACTGCACCCCGGGACTGACACTGCACAGGGCAGGGGAACCTCCACATGTAGGGACCGAGACTGGGACTGACACTGCACAGGGCAGGAGAACCTCCACATGTAGGGACCGAGACTGGGACTGACACTGCACAGGGCAGGAGAACCTCCACATGTAGGGACCGAGACTGGGACTAACACTGCACAGGGCAGGGGAACCTCCACATGTAGGGACCGAGACTGGGACTGACACTGCACAGGGCAGGAGAACCTCCACATGTAGGGACCGAGACTGGGACTGACACTGCACAGGGCAGGGGAACCTCCACATGTAGGGACCGAGACTGGGACTAACACTGCACAGGGCAGGGGAACCTCCACATGTAGGGACCGAGACCGGGACTGACACTGCACAGGGCAGGAGAACCTCCACATGTAGGGACCGAGACCGGGACTGACACTGCACAGGGCAGGAGAACCTCCACATGTAGGGACCGAGACCGGGACTGACACTGCACAGGGCAGGAGAACCTCCACATGTAGGGACCGAGACTGGGACTGACACTGCACAGGGCAGGGGAACCTCCACATGTAGGGACCGAGACTGGGACTGACACTGCACAGGGCAGGAGAACCTCCACATGTAGGGACCGAGACCGGGACTGACACTGCACAGGGCAGGAGAACCTCCACATGTAGGGACCGAGACTGGGACTGACACTGCACAGGGCAGGAGAACCTCCACATGTAGGGACTGACACTGCACAGGGCAGGAGAGCCTCCACATGTAGGGACCAAGACTGGGACTGACACTGCACAGGGCAGGAGAACCTCCACATGTAGGGACCGAGACCGGGACTGACACTGCACAGGGCAGGAGAACCTCCACATGTAGGGACCGAGACCGGGACTGACACTGCACAGGGCAGGAGAACCTCCACATGTAGGGACCGAGACCGGGACTGACACTGCACAGGGCAGGAGAACCTCCACATGTAGGGACCGAGACTGGGACTGACACTGCACAGGGCAGGGGAACCTCCACATGTAGGGACCGAGACTGGGACTGACACTGCACAGGGCAGGAGAACCTCCACATGTAGGGACCGAGACCGGGACTGACACTGCACAGGGCAGGAGAACCTCCACATGTAGGGACCGAGACTGGGACTGACACTGCACAGGGCAGGGGAACCTCCACATGTAGGGACCGACACCAGGACTGACACTGCACAGGGCAGGAGAACCTCCACATGTAGGGACCGACACCGGGACTGACACTGCACAGGGCAGGAGAACCTCCACATGTAGGGACCGACACCGGGACTGACACTGCACAGGGCAGGAGAACCTCCACATGTAGGGACCGAGACCGGGACTGACACTGCACAGGGCAGGAGAACCTCCACATGTAGGGACCGAGACCGGGACTGACACTGCACAGGGCAGGAGAACCTCCACATGTAGGGACCGAGACCGGGACTGACACTGCACAGGGCAGGAGAACCTCCACATGTAGGGACCGAGACCGGGACTGACACTGCACAGGGCAGGAGAACCTCCACATGTAGGGACCGACACCGGGACTGACACTGCACAGGGCAGGAGAACCTCCACATGTAGGGACCGACACCAGGACTGACACTGCACAGGGCAGGAGAACCTCCACATGTAGGGACCGACACCGGGACTGACACTGCACAGGGCAGGAGAACCTCCACATGTAGGGACCGACACCAGGACTGACACTGCACAGGGCAGGAGAACCTCCACATGTAGGGACCGAGACCGGGACTGACACTGCACAGGGCAGGAGAACCTCCACATGTAGGGACCGAGACCGGGACTGACACTGCACAGGGCAGGAGAACCTCCACATGTAGGGACCGAGACCGGGACTGACACTGCACAGGGCAGGAGAACCTCCACATGTAGGGACCGAGACTGGGACTGACACTGCACAGGGCAGGAGAACCTCCACATGTAGGGACCGACACCAGGACTGACACTGCACAGGGCAGGAGAACCTCCACATGTAGGGACCGAGACTGGGACTGACACTGCACAGGGCAGGAGAACCTCCACATGTAGGGACCGACACCAGGACTGACACTGCACAGGGCAGGAGAACCTCCACATGTAGGGACCGAGACTGGGACTGACACTGCACAGGGCAGGAGAACCTCCACATGTAGGGACCGAGACTGGGACTGACACTGCACAGGGCAGGGGAACCTCCACATGTAGGGACTGGGACTGCACAGGGGAGGAGAACCTCCACATGTAGGGACCGAGACTGGGACTGACACTGCACAGGGCAGGAGAACCTCCACATGTAGGGACCGAGACTGGGACTGACACTGCACAGGGCAGGGGAACCTCCACATGTAGGGACCGAGACTGGGACTGACACTGCACAGGGCAGGGGAACCTCCACATGTAGGGATCGAGACCGGGACTGACACTGCACAGGGCAGGAGAACCTCCACATGTAGGGACCGAGACCGGGACTGACACTGCACAGGGCAGGGGAACCTCCACATGTAGGGACCGAGACTGGGACTGACACTGCACAGGGCAGGGGAACCTCCACATGTAGGGACCGAGACTGGGACTGACACTGCACAGGGCAGGGGAACCTCCACATGTAGGGACCGAGACCGGGGCTGACACTGCACAGGGCAGGGGAACCTCCACATGTAGGGACCGAGACTGGGACTGACACTGCACAGGGCAAGGAAACCTCCACATGTAGGGACCGACACTGCACAGGGCAAGGAAACCTCCACATGTAGGGACCGACACTGCACAGGGCAAGGAAACCTCCACATGTAGGGACCGACACTGCACAGGGCAAGGAAACCTCCACATGTAGGGACTGACACTGCACAGGGCAAGGAAACCTCCACATGTAGGGACTGACACTGCACAGGGCAAGGAAACCTCCACATGTAGGGACTGACACTGCACAGGGCAAGGAAACCTCCACATGTAGGGACCGACACTGCACAGGGCAAGGAAACCTCCACAAGTAGGGACCGACACTGCACAGGGCAAGGAAACATCCACATGTAGGGACCGACACCGGGACTGACACTGCACAGGGCAGGAGAACCTCCACATGTAGGGACCGACACCAGGACTGAAGTCAGTGAGAATAGGAAAAGTAGAAGATGGAACTAGTATTGAGCTGACAACCTGATATAGGGAGAATGTTTCCAGCTAAATGATGATGATGATGATGATGATGATAAAATACAAAAATAATCACGGACCGACAATCTTTATAGGTTATTTGAAAATGCATAAAGGATGATAAGTGTTTGTATATGTGCAGAAAGGATAAATATCTATAGGGGAGATACGTACAGGACAGATATCTATAGGTGAGATACAATGTGTAGGTCAGATATTGAGATGTATAGGTGAGATATATATTTTACAGGTCAGAGATGGGTGAGAGACAATGTATAGATCAGGTATGTATATCTATAAGTGAGATATCCATATCTGACCTGAACATATATATTATATGTATATCCTGCAGGTCCGAAGTAACGTATATCTGCAGGTCTGATATGTATATCGCGGAGTTGTGTTGTATATCTGCAGGTCAGATGTGATGTATTTCTGTAGGTGACATATGATTTATATCTCCTAGTCAGATGTGTTGCAAGTCAGATAATGGGTTTGCGTATCATACAGCAGATTGATTTTGATCAGTGTGTTTACCATCAGCGTGGTATCTGTTTTGTAAAATAATAATTCCAAGCTCTTCCTACCCACTTCCATGTTATCCATGATCGTTTTTTTTATTTTTATTTTTTTTCATGGTACCACTGAATTGAATGGATGATTTTCATCCACAGCTCTGTATCAGCCATGCCCTTATTTTATTTTTGCAGTCAATTTGTCTGCAAAAGAAAAAAAAAAAAAAACGGACGTGTGAACATGTCCAGATACTATAATGGGTATTTGTTCTGTTCATGAGAAAAACCCTGTAGAACACAATGATGGCACATGAGCCTAAGTGTGATCCCAATAATAGCAATGTTCTCTTATTTGAGCTCAGATCACATCTACTGGAGACTCTGCTGAAAATCCACCCAGAAGAGCTCCACACGCTTTGTCCCGTAGGACGGACTCTTATAAAGCTTGACGGCCCCATTAGTTCGGTTCATCTGGTGCTGTTGATGTCCGTTGTGTGACTGATTCGGTGCTTGTTGTTATGTTTCTGTGATGGAGCAAAAAAAAAGATCTAAAGAACATCGTATGTGAATGCAAACATAAATATAATTTTTTTCAGGTAATGGATAAAAAAAATCTCGTACTTTTACTGTTGGGAATGTAGAGACAATTGTCAACTTTTGAGTGAACTATTTGTGATTATTGATAATTGTCATTTTCTTCCAATTGTGTGTTCATCTGATCACTCCTAACCAGTGCGACAGTACTCCATCTCCACAACCCCTCACCTCAGGAGCGTCCCTGTAATACCAGAACCAATAAGGGAATCCATCTGTAGATGGGCAACTGGCCATTTTTTTGGTGGATGTCATGAACTGTTTGAAGCTTGTTTTTGGTATGTGGATCTGAGATTTATTGGTATATTGTGCTGTATTCTGATTGTCTCTTTGGAGATACTTTGCCGTGAGCTCCGGTTACACTGGCCACACAAGATGATTTCGGAGGATTCATCTTTAGTGATGAGTACCATTCAGTTGGTGTATATGATTGTATACAAATGACAACATGAGACAGAAGAGATCAATGCCAGCAATCGTGTCCTACCACGGACGTGTAGCAAAGCTGACTTTGTAGCATCTAGTTTTTGTGTTTTGTAAAATGACCTTCGTGATATCCCAATGTGATCAGTCCCGGGAATCCCATGTCCATATGGTAAATTGGTGGTCACTCCTAAAAAATACGGTCCTAAAGTGTTCTCTAAAACCTGGGATGACCCCTACAGTAGATGTGGCCAGATGAGATTTTCAGTGCTTCTGTCCAGGGACACATTGTAGGTGTTGGTAAGATGACACAATCCCTATATGCTAAAGGTGGCTTTACACACTGCAACATCGCAAACGACATCGCTGTAACGTCACCGGTTTTGTGACGTAATAGCGACCTCCCCAGCGACATTGCAGTGTGTGAAACACATCAGCGACCTGGCCCCTGCTGTGAAGTTGTGATCGCTACAAATCGTTCAGGACCATTCTTTGGTCCTTTTGTTTCCCGCTGTGCAGCAAAGTTTTAGTGTGTAAAAAGGGGACTTTACAGCGACTTCGTTAGCGACTTCCCTTTCAAAAAGCTGCTTTACAACGTCCCCAATGACTAGCGAGGTCGTTCTGCAGGTCCGGATCACTGCTGCGTCGTTGGCCAGGTCTGCCTGTTTGACAGCTCACCAGAGACTTTGTAGCGATCCCGGCCAGGTTGGGATCGCTAGAAAGTTTCAGTGTGTAAAGGGGCCTTAAGCTGGATGAATTTGGCCAACTACATAGGATGAAGCCCATCAGCTTGATGCCATTACTGTTATCTCTAAAGTGAAATGTCTAATCTCGTAGAGGGTAAGATTTTTAGTGAAGAAGTCACTAACTATAAACCATACAGCGTTGTTTTAGGTCATCAGGTATGTTTCTCCCCCACCCCCTTCACTCTTAGGATGAAAACATATTGAAGCAATTGTAACAAGGAAGTTGAAAGGCGCACGGTGAGGTTCTGCTACTATTGTGCTCATCTTATACATTGGGCAACAGTGTCTCTGATTTAGGAAAAACAATGGTCTATCAATATAAAATCCTGTTTTAATAACCTCTGATAGATAAAATATGCATAATAGATTTCCCATGTGCCTTACTGGGCATGTGGCTTTAAATTTTTGCTTTTCAACTGTAATGCGCAAATCTTCTAATGTTTACTTGGTTTTGGGAGATGTTTGGAGACCATCTTCTACTTTCCCCTGGCTTTTGGGAGATGTTTGGTAATCCTCTTCTACTGTTTTCTGGGTTTCGGGAGATGCTTGAAGACCATCTTCTGCTTTCCTCTGGCTGTTGGGACATGATTGGAGACCCTCTTCTATGAGTTTGAGTTTTCGGAGATGTTTGGAGACCCTCCTTCATTTTTCTATAGCTGTTTGGAAACTTTTTTTTTTTCTACTGTTTTCTGGCTGTTGGGAGATGTTTGGAGACCCCCTTCTCTTCTTCTGTTCTCTGGATTTTGGAAGATGTTTGAAGACCTTTTTCCACTTTTCTCTGATGTGTGAGCCAACTTATAAAAACTGAATCATGCTTGATTAAACACTCAATGAAAGTGTATATGCAGTCCAATGATGGTGGTGATCTGAACACTCATTAATCTCTATACCCAAAGTTTTAGCACAGTTTCACACATGAGTTTGCATCAGAAGACGGCAGTCAGTCCATGCATCCACGGCCCGTACTTGGTATGAAAATGGCCTTAGTGGGAAATTTTAAAGACTGTTAATGGTAACAACCATTCTGTTGATTTCATAGGATCTCTTTAGTCCATACTAAAATACTTTTACTAAAGTGCCTAAGAGACCAAAGCCCTTCATTTCTTGCAGTGATCAGACACCTTTCCTTGTTAATAAATTATTTAATTACCATACAGAAAAAAAACCCTAAAATGTGCGTATATACATATTGTATATGATGTTCATAAAGTAGTGGTATCCAATGTGGCCCAAAATCAAGTTGGGAGTTATTTTTTACAACACTGAGAGAGGCAGAGGTTAAAGACCCCGAACCTAAGGACAGAGAACTTCATAAAGCTCCATATACTGTACATCCTTCTGTCTAAATCTATATCCCGGGGGAGCGACTTCTCGTTATGTGCCAGTCTGAAAGTAACCTGGTTACTGTGTTCGGATATGTGCACACTGCAACTTTTTCAGGAGACTGTTCAAACTAAGTACCGCATTATGGTGCATTATTGTGGGGCTAATTATTTCTATACACCTTCCCACCTGCTTGTTTTCCCTCAGTCTCCATCCCATCTCTTGTTTGACAGCTCTGGTTTCCTAGAGCTTGATAAGGGTGGAGATAGATGCAAAACCAGCAGGTGGGAAGGCGGATTTAAATGTTTGGCCCCACTATGATGTACGGAGCGCCTGTGCTTGGTTTGAACAGTCATTCTGTGCTGACAGTCCCATTAAGAGGAGTGAAATCACCATCCTCTTGGCGTCTTTCGCTCGTAAGATACCACAAACTAAATAAAGATATCTATGGGGAGCCCAAAACAGACAGAAGGAAGACTCATAGTGTATTGTGTAAATTTTTTTTTTTTTTTTTTACTCCAGCATTTACTGAAATGAGTTCCGCTTAAGGCTAGGTTCACATTTCCGTTGTTGTAAATCCGTCAGGTCCGTCAGCAACGGATCAGTCGTTTTTTTTAATGTCAACTGACGCAACGGATGTGTTTTTTCACAGGATTCCCTTCACAGGAATCCTTTGGAAAAAAAACTGATCCATCACGTCCGTTACATCCACTGTGCGTCCGTTTTTTTTTGACTGATCAGTCATGATCCGTTTGTGTCTGGGACAGCCCAGTGGGTCAGTAGAGCATGTTGGAATCCAGCGCTGGATTCCGTCGTAAGACGGATTACGACGGAATCCAGCACTATAGATATACATTACAAGCTTGACGGATTCCTGCCCGGTGCATTCATTTTGACGGCCCGAAAAAGTTACATTCTGCGTTTTTCCCGCCTGGTGGTCAGTCCAAAAACGACTGACCGCAACGTAGCGGATGCAACGCAAGGTAATCAGTCGCAATCCGCCACTAATACAAGTCTATGGGACACAACGTAATCCGCTAAACGTTGTGACTGATACGGAAATGTGAACCTAGCCTAAACCAAGCACTTTTTCCCAAGTTTAAGGCTGCTTTCACACTTGCGTTGTTTTGCATCCGTCACAATCAGTTGTGTGACTGATGCATCGGATGCGTTGCAGATAGTGACACAACTGATGTGACTGATGCTGCAAAAAAAACCGATCCTTTTTTTTTTTTTTACTGTTTTGCTGATCGGCTGGCTTTCGTGAACGATCAGCTGATCGGCCAGCTTTTCACAAAAGCCGGCTGCCGGCCAATTAGCTGATCGTTCCGGCCACTGAAACTGAATTTACAGTCGATCATGGTTTTTTACTGCGCATGCTCACAGTAAAAAAATCAAGCTGCTTTACGCAAAAAAAAGTTACATTAAGTGTTGTTCCCGCCTGACAGTCAGTAAACGACTGATCCGTCACGTGGCAGATGCAACGCAATGCCATCAGTCACAATCCTTCGCTAATAGAAGTCTATGGGGAAAAAAAAAACGGATTCCTGCAAAACATTTCGAAGGATACCATAATTCGCAGCCTAAGACGTTGTGTGCATATACCCTAGGTAAACCAAGCTGGGTTTCGCTTGTCTCAGTTTCATACAGGATAAAGCAAAGCAAGGTGACAAGCTGATGATGGTTCAGGAGCAAATTTGTTTTTGGCGTTTAGACAGTACATACTGAAGATGCAAAGACTTTTGCATAAAAAATGATCTGAGAGCTCTGAACTCTATGATCAATGGTCAACTTCTGATCAAGGAGACTGTACCGTCTTGACAATTTTATCCTGTAGATCAGCAAATTAAACCCCCTCCTGAAACGTGATGGCAGCTCCTGGTATATACAGTATCCACTCCAATACTCCCTGACATTTATAATAACTTCTACTTAAAAATCCTCCTTTAGTCGCGAATGGTTTAAATTATCCTCTTCAATGTAACAGGATTTGAAAGCTTCGGCACTGTAATTCTATCTCCTCGGGTCCTTTCAAGTAAACTATTTTGGTTTAGGCAGCTGTATAACTATAAATTGTAATGATAACAGATATTAGCATGACCGTATTTATTATGTATACATATATATATATATATATATATATATATATATATCTCATATCATCTTTAAGGATCTTGTATATAATCAGATGTTAGTGCACGGAATAGAGAATATCGGCCACCATAAACAATTTTCTGCTATGAAATGAAGGGGTTTTTTTTTTTTTTTTGGTCCAATATTTGCACATATGGCTCACTCTCCGTGGGTACTGATGGGCCTAGAGGTGAGGTTTTTCATTTCATCCCTTTTTTTTTTTTTTTAAGGATTCCTAAAACCTTCTATGGCTGTAATTTATTTTAGGTTTATTTTTTGCAGTGCTGATTATATTTTAATTCTGTATTTGTGTTTTGTTTTGTTTTTTAAGTTTTATGTAGGGTTTGGGACGCCATAACCTGTATATCTATATACGGTAATTGTTTTTTGGCATCTGCCCTATCATTTATTGCCCTTGATTTATCCAAGAATAGGATCTAAAAAATGCTGCGTGTACTGTTTTCTAACCCCAGTATGGTCCCCAGACTGGTGCCCAACTTTGTCATTGGTTGTCTCAGCCTGAGACACAAACCATCTGGCCAGACGCAACTGGTATATGGGAATTCAGCCTTAATGGTGGTGTCCGGTGGCATAGGATAGGTGGAAACTTGTGGATCGGTGGGGGTCTAACTGCTGGTAACTGGCAGAATGTCGCACTTTTATCTCTGAAAGAAGAGCGTCAGTTTGCATGCTCAACCGCCGCTTCATTCATTCCATATGGGGCTGATGAGAGCTGCGATCGGGCATCTGACTTGGAGCTCTATTTTGTAATGGCGGTAAAAGTGCCCCGTTCCTCCGTTCACTGGTGCCAGTGATAAGTTACTTATCGCTTTTCCTATTGATGGGTGATTTGTTTTCACTGGACAACCCATTTTAAGATCCTAAATTATCATGGAGAAGTCAATTTAATACCAGAAAATAAAAAAAAAGAAATCTGGCCAGCAGCATCCTCAGAAGTTTCCTTTCAGACCCATGGGATTGTAGACCCCATTTTAGAACTTGACTCTTAAGTAGCCGTAATAAGGGCTGTAGACAATGCTTTGGTGTGAGATGGATGTAAGGCTTTATTGAGGGTTACCTATAGATCTTTAAAATGCTGTTTATTAAATTAAACACATTAGACAACTCAATCACTCTAGCTGAAGTCTTGACTAAACAAAACACACAAAAACATTGGTTAATTTGATCCCTCTAATAAAACCAGACGACCTAAAAAGATGAGGGGTGTGTGTGTGTGTGTGTGTGTGTGTGTGTGTGTGTGTGTGTGTGTGTGTGTGTGTGTGTGTGTGTGTGTGTGTGTGTGTGTGTGTGTGTGTGTGTGTGTGTGTGTGTGTGTGTGTGTGTGTGTGTGTGTGTCTTCCAGATGCTACACAGCTGCTGAGATGATCCAAACACCTGAGGGGGTATAAATAGTCCACTTTGCTGCCAGAATAGAGTCCAATCAGCACCAAGCTCCAGTCAGATGCCTCAGCCAATCAAGGATCATTAGCCACTGTTACTAAGGCTACTTTCACACTTGCGTTGAACGGTATCCGTTGCATTGCGTTGTGTAACGGATGCAACGGATGTGTTGCATATAGTGACACAACGGATGCTGCAAAACAACGCAATTCGTTTTGATTTTTTTTTTTTTTTTTTTCCCGGTTTTACCAGCGGCAGACTATAGTGAACGATCAGCTGATCGTTCCCTGCAGCCGGCCGCTGGGTGATCAGCTGATTGCTCCCAGTAGCCGGCCGCCGGGTGATCAGCTGATCGCTCCCGCCCGCCGGGTGATCAGCTGATCGCTCCCGCCCGCCGGGTGATCAGCTGATCGCTCCCGCCCGCCGGGTGATCAGCTGATCGCTCCCGCCCGCCGGGTGATCAGCTGATCGCTCCCGCCCGCCGGGTGATCAGCTGATCGCTCCCGCCCGCCGGGTGATCAGCTGATCGCTCCCTGCAGCCGGCCGCCGGGTGATCAGCTGATCGCTGTCACTTGCCGGCGCCCGGGCATGCCGGCGGGCGCTCAGCTGAGCGCTGTGACTTGCCGGCGGCCGGGCATGCTGGTGGCCGGTCATTCAGCTGAGCGCTGTCGCTTGCCGACGGCCGGGCGCTCAGCTGAACGTTCGGCCACCGCGAGCCAAAATAAAGTTTGATTTAAAAAAAAAAAAAAAAAAAAAAAAAGAGCATGCGCAGTGAAATCCAGAGGATTCCGCTGCTCAAAATAACGTTACATGCTGCGTTCCTCCCGCTGGGCGGAAGCAACGGAGCGTCGCCCAGCGGAAGCAACGCAGCTCCTTTTGGTACAATCCGTCAACCATACAAGTCTATGGGAAACAGCGGAATCCGTTAACGGATTCCGCTGTTTCCCAAAAGGGCGGATTGTAACGGAAGGAAAATAACGCAAGTGTGAAAGTACCCTTAGGTTGAGTGACCAGCAGAATTACCTCACAAACATTACACCTAAGGCTAGGTTCACGCTTCCGTTGTTTTGCATCAGTCACAATCCGTCGCCTTGAGGAATTGCGGTATCCTGCAAAATATTTTGCAGGAATCCAGTTTTTCCCCATAGACTTCTATTAGTGACGGATTACGACTGATGATGCTGCGTTGCATCCGCTGCGTCGCGGTCAGTCGTTTTTTAACTGACTGGCGGGAACGAGCAACGCAGCCTGTAACGTTTTTTGAGCAGCGCAATCCATAGGATTTTGCTGCACATGCTCTCTCTGGCTCCCTGCACACGTAACCAGGATACACATTGGGTAACCAAGCAATGCGCTTTGGTTAGTTACCCGATATTTACAGTGCTTACGTGTGCAGGGAGCCAGCGCTAAGCGATGTACGCTGGTATCCAAGATAAATTATCGGGTAACCAAGAAAAAAGTGCTTTGCTTTTAGTTACCCGATATTTACCCTGGATATGTGTGCAAGGAGGCCGACACTTCCCCACTCGGCTCCGCCCCCTCCCGCACTCCGCATGTGTGTATATACACACCACACACACACACACCACACACACACACACACCACACACACACACACACACACACCACACACACACACACACACCACACACACACACACACACACACACACACACACACACACACACACTTACACTTGTCCCCAGCCCTGCAGTCCCTGTGACTGATGCAAAACAACGGAAATGTGAACCTAGCCTAATGGGATAAAAAAACTGGACAATTATTGATTTACTAACTAGGGATCCTAATGCATAAAACTCATACTCACTTAGGTGCCGCAATCCCATGTGGGCCCCTTCCGTTAAAGGGGTGTGTCACCCAAATTTTTATTGTCTAGATCGATATTCTATTGAGAAACAATGTTTCTCTCAAAGACCTTATATTGGCAATAGTGCCTGTGAGAGGCGCTATTGCAGACCGCTGCTCCCCGGCCTACGTGATCTCGGGGATCCGGTGACGTCGCATCAAGTTCCTGACACCGCAGCTGACCCAGCGCTGAGCTGTGACAAGCGATGAAACACTGCCCACAGCCCCGTGAGTCAGGAAGACTGGGGCTGGCCACAGGGATGTGACTCCACTGGATCCCCGAGGTCATGGAGCGCGGGGAACAGCGGTCTGCAATAGCGCCTCACAGGCACTATTGCCAACATAAGGTATTTGAGAGAAACATTGTTTCTCAATATAATATCGATCTAGACAATAACAAAATATGGGTGAACCACCCTTTTAAACCCCTCCAGGGACCTTAGTCTTTGCTTCTCATACAGCCAGATAAGATCTCGTATACTTTGCACTGAAGAGGGGCAATCACCCCGAAACACTGTCTGGAAATTGATGTTCTGATCTGGCATAAATCCTAAGTCATATGCCAAGACTTGTTAATGGGTCACTCTTGACTTTTAGGATTGCTGCTTCCAATAGGTGGCACTAGAGTTCATCTCCTTCCTCCCTGAAGAGACAATTTGCATCTACCTCTTCACATAAACCCCCTTAAGCCTTTGAGCTCTCCACTACAGGTCAAAGCAAAAAGACCCTTATGAAAAAGGCTAGCACTTGTTGCACTGGGTGGTGCAGGCTGCGGATTTTCAATCTGTAAGGTTGTAAAACCTATTTCATTAAGATATTGGGAAGAATTTTTTTTTCCAGAAATCAACAACAAATTCACTATTCAGCTTTATCTGAACATGGCCTACCACAATCAAATTATCAGTTTAGGATCGGTTTTGTACTGTACATGTCAGTCCCCTTAAGGGACTGGACTTGAACCTGTGATCATTTGATCGCTTGTGCTCTATATAGTAATTCCAAAGTATTGTTGTATATAGCAAAAATCAGTCTGGCGTTCATAGAAGCACCGTCATGACGGGCTCGTTGGTCTTCAGTAGACCCCTGGCTGTCACGTCAGCCCACTGGTGTCTTTCGATCAGGACGTGTTGTGTCAATGAGGGGTTAGAATGGTGTGTTCCCTCGGCCTGCATGCTGTAAATACTGGTGTCACAGATTAACAGCAGTATCTAACAGGTTAACAGCTGCTCGAATCAGGATCTCTTCCCCTTCGTTATGCTGCTCTCAGATTAGGTGTTAAAGACCTGATGACAGATTCCCTTTAAAGAGAACCTGTGAGGTCAATATGCACCTAGAATCTAGAGCAGTTCTGGGTGTATATTCCTAACCGTCCCTGTATACACTAGCGTAGATAAAGAGATCTTTAGAAAAAGTATTTCTAAAGATCATTTCTTATATGCTAATGAAGCCAGTGACTAGTTGCAAGGACGTGATTTTCCCCTGGGTAGTCAGCCCACATAGCATGCTAGCATGCCCCTGTGTGCACAGCGTTGCACATATATCTCACTCTTGATGGCAACCAGAGGCGGATGGATGCATACTGGGCATGATACAGAGTCCCCAACACTTCCGGTCATGCGCCCTATACCTCACTGAAGCCAGGAAACTTACACCCGGCATCCGTTTAGTGCACATGATCGGAAGTGCTGGGGACTCCGGATCATGCCCAGTATGCATCCATCCATCCGCCTCAAAGAGTGAGGTATGTGTGCGTCACTGGGCATTCATTAGCATGTTAGTACACCCACAGGGGCGTGCTTACATGCGATGTGGGCTGATCAGCCAAGGGAAGTAACACCCTTGCGACTAGTCCCTGGCCTCTTTAGCATATAAGAAATGATCTTTAGAAATACTTTTTCTAAAGATCCTTTTACCTATGCTAGTGTATACAGTTATTACTAATATGCACCCAGATCTGCTTGTGGTTCTGGGTGCATATTGCACCTACCAGGTTCCCTTTAAGGACCCGGTTTTCCATTGCACTTGCGTTTTGTTTTGTTTTTTTTTTGTGTTCTCTTGTTGTTTTCTTTTTGCTTCTTTGTTTTTCAGCGTGGATGTTGTTTTTTTGCTTTCTAGATATTTGTGCCAAATTCAACAATTGCAAGTTTTTGAAAGTCACAAATTTATTTTCTTATGCGCAAATCTCCTTAGTTCGAAGTCCGACAGTACAAGTTGTTTGTTTTTTGGTTTTTTTTTTTTGTTTTTCTCCTTTTTTAAAATCTAGTGCTGTCATTTAAACAAAAAGTGCCAAGAATGACGTGTTTGCATCCCCTGAAGATTTAAGCACCGCTTCTCCTAAGAAAATCATCATAATGTTGAAGGAACTACAAACATCGACTTGCATGTAGATTTGGAAATGTGTTCAGTGTTATTTAAGACCAGACAGTCTGGGGATAAACAGGAGGATTTTCCTTAAGCGATTTTGCCAGTAGCTTTGAACTTGACTTTGCTCCTGATAAATTGGAGAAGAGCAGTCACAGCTGGAGAAGTGATAAAGAAATGATGGCACTTCTAAAAAGAAAACCACTGACCATCCCCGAACAAAATCCTTCTGTTGAAAAGATCATTGATTTTTCCCCTGACAATTTAAGTGAACATCTGTGCGGTATTGAAGTGGATTTCTTCTGAGGTAGCATGTGCCGTGGTGTGTGATATTTGAGATCACAATGCAGGCCCTTCTTTCTGCACCCTATAATGAATATAGCAGGTCTGTTGATATTTCATTATGCCGCGCTGTTGCGTTTCATCACTATGTAACGTGCATGTTCCAGGAATGATTGCTATGTCTCATCTCGGATGAATTTTATTTATGCAAAAAAAATATTTAAAGGGTTTCGTCAACAGCCTCCATTCCCTCTTCTCCCTTTATGTCATAACAGGCAGCTCTGGAATTGCAGTGATAAGGGGCATGGCAAGTCTTTGCAAGACAAGAATATTTTGGCGGGAGGGGGGCAATGAAAATTGTCTTGTTTTAGCAAAATACATTGAATTTATTTAACTTCTTCACCTCCGGACCCCTTTTCACCTTCTTGACCAGTTTATTTTTTTTTTTAATTGTGACCAAGGTTCCCTTATGAGGTTATAACTCTAGAAAGCTTCAACGGGTCCCGGTGATTCTGAGATTGTTTTTCGTGACATATTATTAAATATTATCACATTTTAAGTGGGATTGAGGGGTCTATATGACAGAAATTACCCAAAGATGACGCCATTCTAAAAACTGCACCCCTCAAAGTGCTCAAAACCATGTTCAAGTAGTTTATTAACCCTTTAGATGCGTCACAGGAATTTACCGTAAAGCAATGTGGAAGAAAAAATTTAAAAATTTTACTTCCCACAAGAATGTTAGCTTAGCAGTGGCACCAAACATTTTTATTTTCAAAAGGGTAACAGGAGAAATTTCACTGTACAATTTGTTGTGCAATTTCTCCTGAGTACGCCGATACCACATAACAGGTGGAAATCTATAGTTTGGGTGCATAGCAGGGCTTTGAAGAGAAGTAACAACATTTGGGGTTTTTTTTCTTTTGTAATGTAAAATCATCTGGAATAATTAGCGGACACCGTGTCAAGTTTGGAGACCCCCTAATGTGACTAAGCACTGGAAACCGCCCACAAGTGACCCCCCCCCCATTTTGGAAACTAAGCCCCTCAAGCAATTTATCTAGATGTGCAGTGAGAACATTGAACCCCATGGTGTTTCGCAGAATTTCATAATGTTGAGCCGTGAAAATATATATATTCTCCAAAAATGTTGCTTTAGCCCCAAATTTTATTTTCACAAGGGTAGCCAGAAAACAATGCACAGTACAATTTGTTGCGCAATTTCTACGGAGTATGACGATATCCCATATGTGGTGGAAAACTACTGCTATGTGTGCACGGCAGTGTTTGGAAGGGAAGGAGCACCATTTTGGCTGCAATAGATTGCAAACACAATAAGGCTATGTGCGCACGTAGCGTTGTCCCTGCAGAAATTGCTGCAGCGATTTGAACAGCACACGTGCGCTTCAAATCGCTGCCAAAAGAGTCCGTAATGAAAAGAAAAAAAAAAAAGCCGATTTCATGTGCTCTGACTGCAGCTTCTCCCATAGACAGAGCGGGCGCTGCAAGCAGAGCGCAGGAAAGAAGTGACATGTCACTTCTTAGAACGCGCGCTTCAGGCAGCAGCCGAAGCGCTGCGCTCTAATACGCCACGTGCGCACGGCTCCTGCATAATCTTCATAGATTATGCAGGGGACGCAAGACGCAGCGTAACTGCATGTAAATACGCAACATGCGCACATAGCCTATTACCTCGCATGCCAAAACAGCAGAACCCAGTCACCCCCACAATTGCCCTCATCCCCCCCCCCCCTTTTTTTTTTTTTTTGTTGTTTTTATGCCGTTCATTGTGTGGAAAAATTAATAAGGCAGCTTTATTCTTTGGGTCAGTACGATTACAGCAATACCATATTTGTATTTTGTTTTTGTTTTGCTGCTTTTACATATTAAAAACCATTTTATAGAAAGTGTGGCAAAATGGCCAAAAAAATGAAATTCTGCAATTTGTTTTTTTGGGTCTTTTTATTTACAGCGTTCATTTTACTATAAAATTGACCTGGCAGTACGATTCTCCAGTCAAGTATGATTTACATAGATAGTAAATGTATAGTTTTTGTTTAAGCGGTGAAAAAACAATTCTGAAATTTGGGAAAAAAAATGTATTTGTGTGACGTAACATTTTCAATTTTGGGATATGGAGCTGTGTGAGGCCTTGTTTTTGTTCTCCGAGCCAATGTTTTTATTGATGTTATTTTGGGATTTATATACTTTGATACCCTGTTATTACATTTGTTTTTGTTTTTTTTTTTGTTTTTTAATTGCAGTTCTGGCGTTTTAGTTAAGGAGTGGTGTTTTTGTTTTTATGTTGTGCGTTTTTTTTTTTTTTTGTTTTTTTTTCTTTTTTAATTTTGATAACTTGTAGCTTGGAAAGTTTGTCTGACAACTCCTAGCATATTTGCTACATGGCAGCATACCCTAAGGCTGCTTTCACACATCCGGCTGTAGCAGTGCGGCACAATCCGGCGCTCTGATGAAAAAACAAAACTGTTTTTTTGGGGGGTTTTTTGCCGCCGGATTCGTTTTTTCCAGCATTGGTGCTGCATGGGCTTGGGTTCCCTCCGTTTTTTGCCGCATGCCGATGCGGTGGCCGGATGGAACGTTCCCTGGCACGTTTTTTGCTCCGGCAAAAAAACCCGCATCCGACCGATGCGGCGCATTTTTCAATGCATCCCTATGGACGCCGGATGTGGCAAAAACCGCATCCGGCCGCCGCATGCGGTTTTGTCCACTGCGCATGCTCAGTAGTAGCATGCCGCAAGCGGCAAAAAGCGGACGCGCCGCATGTAAAAAAACGTATGCAAAGGATGCAGTGTTTTCACCGCATCCGTTGCATAGGTTTCACAGCCGGATTGAGCCGCACGGCTCAAACCGGATGTGTGAAAGCAGCCTAAGGGTATGTCCGCACTTTCCGTTTACACCTGCTTTTCAGCTGCTTTTTAGGTCCGTTTTGAACTGCAGCGTTTTCATGCCAAAATGCATGCTTTTTGATTTTCCAGCAAAGTCTATGGTAAATGGGGGTATGTAGTCCGCGCTTTGCGTTTCCAAACGCAGCGTTTAATTTGCATAATTTGTGGCAAAAACCATGCGTTCAAAGAAGCAGCATGTCAATTGTGTTAGCAAAGCTCAGCCCAAATGGCAAACATTGAAGTCAATGAGAAGTCGCAAAAAGCAAGCAACATCAAAATTCCAGCGTTTTACCTGCAGAAACAATGCGTTTTGGACTACCAAAACGCATGCTTTTCTGACTTCAAAATAATGGAATAATATGTCCCTTTACACACACATAGTCCGACAATTAAAATAAAGAAAATTAATAAATTGTTAATTTTGGCAAAAATAGTATAAAACTGCTATAATTTCATTAAATATAACTATTTTCGTTATGATTTAAATAATTATGTCGTTTTTTTTTTTTCCCCCCCTTTTTTCATAGTGTTTGTATGTTAAAACTGTATTTTGTTGTATCTTTGTGTTCAAAATGCATCTGACTTTAGGCAATGAAAAAGCAGGTAAAACGCGCTAAAGACGCAGGTAAAATGCGGTAAATACGCACGCGTATTTACCGCGTTCTGATGGGCAAAAGCAACTTTGGCAAAAGGAATTTCTGCCAAAATATGCGTTTTGAACTGCAACTAGGACGACGCAGTGTGCGCACATAGCCTAAGGCCCCGTACACCCATTGATTTTTTTTTTTTTTTTTTTCTTCTTTTTTACTTCTGTATTTGGGAGGCAAAACCAGGAGTGGGTATAAAATGCATAAGTGGTGCCCGTGTTTCTATAATTTTTTCCCCTGATTGTTCCACTCCTGGTTTTGGCTACAGATACTGAGGTAAAAATACCTCAACACGTGCACTTGGCTTGATGGTACAAACATTTAGGTAAAAACCCAGTACTGTTAGGCCTCCTTCACATATCAGTGATTCTGGTGCGTATGACGTCCGTTTTCATACGTACCGGAGACACAACCATACGCGGACCCATTAAAATCAGTGTTTTCATAAGGACCGTGTGACTATATGGAGCACACGTGTGTCCGTGTGTTTAACACTGTAACAAGTCTGTTTTTCTCTGGCAGCACTGATGTCACACAGATCACACACACTGATGTGATCCACGTGACATCAGTGTCACACGTACCGGAGAAAACATGTGTCTTTGAAATAAAATTATTTTCTATACTTGCCTGTCGCCAGAGCTTCTGTCTGCGGCGCTGT